>NC_067421.1:7897174-7989674 GCF_009764475.1 Pristis pectinata | reverse complement strand
GCCTCACTTCAACAGAACCAACCAGCTCTGCACCTTCTGACAGTACCTCTCTCTCTCCCACCCACCTGCAGCCTACACCGATTACTTCCGGAAAGCCTGTATGCCCGGTTCCAGCGGCAAGGGCAAGCTTTGTAAAGTCTGCATTGGAAGGGAGCAAGCTGGCTCAAAGCCATCAAACCTCAGGTGTGCTGCAAACCACGACGAACTCTACTATGGGAACATGGGGGCTCTGCGGTAAGTAGTACCCCAGGTAAACTAATTCATCTGCTGAGGAGCACCTGGGCCACCCAAGCTAAACAGGGCAATTGTGAAAATTCAAGTCTTCTACTTTGTTCATTTTCTATATATTCATGATCCATAAAAAGATGCAGGGGCCAGGAACTCACCCCTTGTGGTCCACCTCCTCTCTCACACTCTGTTAAGGAGAAGTAATCAGGGTCCTCCATCTGGAATCCTTCCCGAGCGTAAGGCGGGCAGCTTCCACCTCTCGCATACCTGAGGCTACTGACGCCCCCCAGATGCTCGCACCTGCATGGGTGTTGATCCTAGCTCCCTGAGTGTCACCTCCAACGCACGCTGCCCTCGGAGTGGCTGTGTTACAGATGAGATGATCTCCCTTTTCTTTGCGGACTGTGCATTTGCAAGGAAGGTCTGGGTAGGGACACAAGGGTTCTCGTCGAGGTCTATCCCGAGCGGCTGTGTAACGGAGGGCTCTCTGATCTACCGGCTGTTGCCGGGGACACACATCCGAGACGGTCATCAACGCAGTGAAAGGCGCCCTTTGGTCTGCCTGAAACTTGTCGGTACGAGGTGTCTGTAAGGGAATGCTGTCGACTGGCACAGACCCAGCTTTAGGAGTACACGCAGAAGGACGCGCTGAAGCTCAGTGCAGCCAACGTTTAAGGCTCTGGGGGGGAAAGACCAGGGTCTCAGGTCCTGCTGTGACTGGACACTGAGGGGCTGGGTCCTGTGTAAAACCATCTCAAACACAGGAGTAACAATGAGGCCTTGTACATAGAATGTGCTAATGTATAGACCCAATAACACCCCGAATGTACAGACAGGGCAACACAATGAATGTAAAGAGAGCCATGCACTGTTTTTTCTATATTTCTTGCATGTATTTTTATGAATTAAGTTTAATTTTGAAGCTTAAAAAAAGGCTGTTGGATAGGGTACAGGAAGGGCACCAGAGCTACAGCCCAGCCCCAGGGGGACAGTTCCAGACTTCTGTTACTTGCCTCCTGATTCCTCCACCAAATTGCCCTCTCCCACATTTCAATCCCACAGCCCAAGGACACACAGGTCAGTGGGTTAATCTGCCTCCAGAGAAACAAAAGACTGAAGATGTTGGAATGTAGATGAAAAGCACTGTAATTCTGGAGGAACTCAGCCACTGTAAGTTGCTCCTCCTGTGGGAGAATCTGGAGTTGATGGGAACATGGGTAGAATAGGTTGCAGGCAAAATTAGTGGGGAAATGGGATTGCTCCGTGGGCAAGTACCGGCTTGATGGGGCCAGAATGGCCTCCTTCTGCATCGTAAGGAAAGACGGAAATAAAGTTTCAGATTACACCCTGGTTCTTGCATCCACCAGGTTCTCTCATTTCCTTTCATCGTTTCAAACCCCTGGCCCTCTCCCCGAGCCTGAAGGGTTGTTGACGGGATTAGAACTCAAAATGTAACAGCAGTCTGGAGCTGTACACTCACCGTGGTCAACCAATGGTCCCTCTGTGATCCACAGCCTTAAGGAAGAGGACGGCTCAGTAACATCCTCGCAGACGGACATATCAAGGATCTGCAGATCCTTCTATGCCAGTCTGTACGACACGAAGGCCACAGACAGCACAGCCTCCCAGAACTTCCTGTCCTCTATCACGAAGGTCTTAGATGACAGCAAACGGGAGAGTCTGGACCAACCGCTGACCCTGGAGGAGTTGACTGGCTCCATCCGTTCCTTTGAGTCGAGTAAAACTCTCGGAAGCGATGGTTTACCGGCGGAGTTGTACTCGGCTCTGTGGGACTGGATGGGCCCCGACCTGCTGGAAGTGTACAATGCTATGCATCGAGCTGGCAGCATGTCAGAATCCATGAGGAAGGGCACCATTACCCTCATCTACAAGCAGAAGGGAGAGAGGGAGGACATCAGAAATTGGAGACCCATCTCACTGTTGAACGTGGATTATAAGATCCTGTCCAAGGCCATCGCCAACAGGGTCAAGTCTGCTCTGGGACAGGTGATCCACCTGGACCAAACCTGTGCTGTACCTGGCAGGAAGATCTTTGACAGCCTTGTGCTGCTCAGAGATATGATCGCCTACATGCAGGACAGAGGGGTGGACACGTGCCTGGTCAGCTTGGACCAGGAGAAGGCCTTCGACAGGATATCACACACGTACATGTTGGACGTGCTCTCCAAAATGGGCTTTGGGGAGGGAATCAGGAATTGGATCCAACTGCTCTACACAGACATCCGTAGCGCAGTCCAAATCAATGGATGGGAAACAAACAGCTTCTCCATCAAGTCTGGAGTCAGGCAGGGCTGCCCTGCCTCCCCCGTCTTGTTCGTGTGCTGTATAGAACCCTTTGCCGAATCCATCAGGAAGAACGTGAGCATCAGAGGGGTGACGTTGCCAGGCAGCGGGGGCACCCAGGTGAAAACCTCCCTGTACATGGACGACGTCACCGTCTTCTGTTCAGACCCGAGGTCAGTCGGCAGGTTGACCAGCATCTGCGACCAGTTTGAGTTGGCATCAGGGGCCAGAGTCAACCGCGCGAAGAGCGAGGCCATGCTCTTTGGCAAGTGGCCCGACCGATCCAACGTCCCCTTCACCGTCAGGCCCGACTATCTGAAGGTGCTGGGGATCTGGTTCGGAGGGGCCGGGGCGTGCAACAAAAATTGGCGGGAGCGGATTGGGAAGGTGAAGCAGAAACTGGGAGTGTGGGAACAGCGCTCCCCATTGATAACTGGGAAGAACCTGGTCATCGGGTGTGAGGCGCTCTCAGGGCTGCTGTACTTGGCGCAGGTGTGGCCTGTTCCTCGCTCCTCCGGCTTGGAAATCACCCGTGCCGTTTTCCGGTTCGTCTGGGGATCAAAGATGGAGCGGGTCCGACGGGCCACCGTGCACAAGTCCCTGGACAATGGGGGTAAAGGTGTCCCCAGTGTCGCCCTCATGCTGATGACCACCTTCGTCTGTGGCTGCATCAGGCTGTGCGCGGAACCCAAGTACGTGGGCACCAAGTGTCACTACGTACCGAGGTTCTACCTGTCCTGGCTGTTGCGAAGGATGGGCCTGGCCCCGTGGCCACACGGCGTCCCAGTCAGCTGAACGCTGCCGCGCTACCTGTCCTTCATGGAAAAGTTCTTCCAGACCAACCCCTTGGACCATAAGTCCATCAGGCAGTGGTCAGCACGGAACATCCTGCAGACACTGCAGGAGGACTCAATGGACACTATGGGGTGGTTCCCTGAGCAGACTGCCCAGACCATCTGGCAGAATGCCTCATTGCCAGAACTCACCAACAAGCACCAAGACCTCACTTGGCTGGCGGTGAGAGGGGCCCTCCCAGTCAGATCCGTCCTGCGTGGTTGGGGCATCACCCCTAGCGCGCGCTACCCCCGGGGAGGACTGTGCTGGGGATGAGACGGTCGCCCACCTCTTTGCGGGCTGTGGGTTTGCGAGGAGGGTGTGGCGAAAGATGCAGGGGTCCTTGTCACGTTTCATCCCCAGCAGCTGCGTAACAGAGGATTCTCTGATCTCCGAGCTGTTCCTGGGGACACACACAGAGACGGACATCAGCTGCTGCTGGAAGGTCATCAACTCGGTGAAAGATGCCCTTTGGTCTGCCCGAAACTTGTTGGTCTCCCAGCACAGGGAGATGTCCGTAGGGGAATGCTGCCGGCTGCCACATTCCAGGCTGCAGGAGTACGTGCTGAGGGACGCACTGAAGCTGGGTGCAGCCAGCGCGAGGGCTCGGTGGGGAAGGACGACAGTTTAGGGTTCTTCTGCCACAGGAGAAGGAGGGGCGGGGTCAGGTGAGGAAGCTGCTCAAATGTCGTAAATACGGGATTGGGGTATCACCTCAGGGAGCCACACATGTGGCACCGGTGCTGTGTTTTTTATATATAAAAAGGTAACACTAAGAATTGAACTGTACACGAATGTAAAGGTTTGAACAGTTTTATTATTGTATATAGTTTCTTTTATTATGAATAAAGTTTATCTTGTATTAAAAAAAATGGTCCCTCTGTGATCCACAGCCTTAAGGAAGAGGACGGCTCAGTAACATCCTCGCAGACGGACATATCAAGGATCTGCAGATCCTTCTATGCCAGTCTGTACGACACGAAGGCCACAGACAGCACAGCCTCCCAGAACTTCCTGTCCTCTATCACGAAGGTCTTAGAGGACAGCAAGCAGGAGAGTCTGGACCAACCACTGACCCTGGAGGAGTTGACTGGCTCCATCTGTTCCTTTGAGTCGAGCAAAACTCCCGGAAGCGACGGCTTACCGGCAGAGTTGTATTCGGCTCTGTGGGAGCTTAGAAGGCTTAGAAGCCTTAAGATCACAATTGGAATACGTTAGCATGGGGAGGTCACTGAGGTGTCTGCAGGACCTGGGAGCCTGACTCCCAAGTCACAGGTAACTCAGTCCCATATCGTTTGTCCTGCTCACTCTCCATGGGTCAATTAGCCCAAGCCCCACATGCAGGACATCAGATACCTGTAGTCACACTGGAATGCCAGCCTTCCCGGGAACCAGGATCAGCCATGGGAGCTGGTGACGTGACAGATTCCAGCACCATTTCTTCGTTCTGCTGGAAGTGGTGGGATGGTCTGAGCTGTACAGTGGCCGTTTGATCTTTGGACACATCGTGGGGTAGGAAAAAAAATTACATTTGTCTCACAATAAACACAGAGTGAGATTAATTGTTGGTGTTTTGCCAGATGTCTAATCGGGAATTCCAATGGGAAAAACTTTGGAGACGTCGCTTTCCTGGAACATCACAACTTAATGAAAAATATTGAGTGTAAGTCAGATCCCATTTTTTGATAAAAATAGAGGCTAAAAGGAGTGTCAGCTGTGAGCTGATTGGAGGGTATATCTATGATACAATTAGGTAAGGAGTTAGTGTTTAGGTCCAGTGGTGAAGAGGGAGTCTTCCAATGTGTGACTTGGAGAGAAAATTGCAGATAGCGGACTCCCAGTGTCCACTGCCCATGTCCTGGGGACGGAACATTTGGGAGTTTCAGCTGGTGATGCCCAGTGAGTTGTTCTGTACAGGTTCTGATGCCACGGGCTAGTGACGGGAAAGGGGGGGGGGGGGGGGGTGGTGAGGTAGGCAGAGGGAGAGGAGGGGAGTGGCGGAGGAGGGGTTGCTCAGACTGAAAGAACTGTCGGTACGCAGGGCAGTAGATGTTGTCAGTGTGAACTTCAGCAAGGCCTTTGGACAAGGTCCTCCAATGGTCGGCCGGTCCAGAGGGTGAAGGCACAAGCGATCCGTGCCGTTTTGGCAAATACACTGAATGCAGGAGTTGGGACGTTATGTTGCAGTTGTACAAAACATTGCTTGGAGTTTTTGTGCACAGTTCAGTCCACAGTACGGAAAGAATGTGGTAGCAATAGAAAGACCGCAGAAGAGATTCATTAAGACATTTCCTGAAATGCAGGGGCAAGTAGTTACAAGGAGGGATTGGATGGGCCGGGTTTGTTGTCACTGGAACGTAGGTGGCTGAGGGCTGACCTTACAGAGGTTTATAACAGCAAAGGGTAGATAGTCAGGGCAGGGGAATCCAGAACTAGAGGGCACAGGTTTAAGGTGAGGGGGGAGAAACTTAAAGGAGGAGATCTGAGTGGTAAAGTTTCTCCCACAGAGGGTGGTGAATGTCTGGAACAAGCTGCCAGACGAGGTGATGGAGGCAGATTCCATCACCACCTTTAAACGGACTCGAACAGACACTTGGATAGGAAAGGCACAAGAGGGATAAAGGCTGAGCGAAGGCAAGTGGGGTTAGCGTAGATAGAGATCACCGTCAGCATGGACAAGATGGGCCAAAGGGCCTGTCTCCGTGCTGTTTCTCTCATTCGGTGAACTGGGTGCCACTCAAGTGCTGCGTTGAGTAATTTTGAAGCTTGGCTCATGCAGAAGGCTCCATCACACGGCTGGCTTGTGGGTTATTCCACCAGTGATTTAACCGGAGTGCCTGCTGCCTGCCCCAGCTCCAGGGACCCGGCTTCGATCCCAACTACGGCCGCCGTCTCCGTGGAGCTTCTGCACTCTCCCCGTGGTCACGTGAGTTTCCCCCGGCTGCTCTGGTCTCCTTCCACATCCCAAGGACGTGCTGGGAGGTTAATTGGCCGTGTACATTCCACTGAAGTGTGGGGTAACAGAGGGGAGTTGATGGCTGTGTGAGAAAGCAGTTCAAGGGGCACAGGGTAATAAGGAAGGGAGTGGGACCGATGGCATTGTTCCCCAGGAGCTAGCATGGACCAATGGGCCGAATAGAAGATATCTTTACAGCGAAACACACAGTGAAATGCATCTTTTGCGTAGAGTGTTCTGGGGAGCAGCCCGCAAGTGTCGCCACGCTTCCGGCGCCAACGTAGCACGCCCACAACTTCCTAACCCGTACGTCTTTGGAATGTGGGAGGAAACCGGAGCACCCGGAGGAAACCCACGCAGACACGGGGAGAACGTACAAACTCCTTACAGGCAGCAGCGGGAATCGGACCCGGGTTGCTGGCACTGTAATAGCGTTACGCTAACCGCTACACTACCGTGCCTGCCCCTTCTGCATTGTTATAAGTGTAGCCAGAGGGGCAGCATTTAACAACAGCAAAGTCCAGGAGTTTAATGAGTTTTGTGTAGCCAGAGGGGATGTCAAGAGAAGTGTCCTTATGCAGAGTCAGTGGAAATGTCGTGGAAGAAAGTTCGGTGGTGATTTTGGGAGGAGAATTGGACGTGTGTTTGTGGGCTGCAGAGTGAGAGCGGGTGAGAGGGACGAACAGCAGATGTCTTCCCAAGGGCCAGCACCACAGGCTCCATGGGCTGGTTGTGATTCTGCCCTCGTGGACAGGTCTGCGCCCACACACAACATGAAGCACACAAGTTAGGAACCACTGAAATTCTTCTCCGATTTCGAAAGGGAACGTTCGATAACAAAGGTCGCTCTTCCCCCTGCAGGGCTGGGCAGGAGCGAGTGGGCCCCTGGATGGACTTCCGATGACTTTGAGCTGCTGTGTCCGGGCGGTGGTCGGGCCCCAGTCACAGAGTGGGACACCTGCAACCTGGGACCCATCCCCCCAAACATCGTCATGACCAGGTCCGTCATCGCCACCAAAGCTAAAGACTTCCTGATGAAATCCCAGGTTTGTATCCACCGAGTGGCATACACTTCATCCTTGGGGGTGGGGGGGGGGGGGGTGAAGAGGGGGGCTGGCTACAGGAAGAAGAGGATGAAGAATTGGTTAGAAAGTCAAAGTTATACAGCACGGAAACAGGCCCTTCGGCCCAACTCATTTATGCTGACCAAGGTGCCTACCTGTGCTAGTCCCTTTTGCCTGCATTTGGCCCGTATCCCTCTGAACCTTTCCTATCCATGAACCTGCCCAAGTGTCTTTTAAATGTTGCAACTGTACCCACCTCTACCACTTCCTCTGGCAGCTCGTTCCACAGACCCACCACCCTCTGTGTGAACAAGTTGCCCCTCAGATCCCTTTTAAATCTTTCCCCCTCACCTCAAATCTATGCCCCCTAGTTTTGGACTCCCCTACCCCGGGGAAAAGTCTGTGACCATCCACCTTAGATACGATAAGATTTCTTTATTAGTCACATGTGCACCAAAACACACAGTGAAATGCATCTTTTGCGTAAGTGTTCTGGGGGCAGCCTGCAAGTGTCGCCACGCTTCTGGCGCCAACACAGCACGCCCACAACTTCCTAACCCGTACGTCTTCGGAATGTGGGAGGAAACCGGAACACCCGGAGGAAACCCACGCAGACACTGGGAGAACGTACAAACTCCTTACAGACAGCAGTGGGAATTGAACCCCGGTCGCTGGCGCTGTAATAGCATTACGCTAACTGCTACACTACAGTGCCTTATCTATGCCCCTCATGATTTTATACACCTCTATCGGGTCAAAAGATACCAAAAGGCCGGGGTCTGTACATACACTGCCCAGAGCGATCCCTGGCATTGTACCATTGTGCCCAGTGCCTGTGGTTTCACCTCTTTCCAGTGCCACACGAGGGGTAAAATAACCTGCTTCTGGCAACTGGACTCAGTTCCAGCTTCAATAGTCAAAATCAAGTTTATTGTCATCTGCACAAGTCAATGTGTGCACAGGTGCAACGAAAAACCTACTTGCAGCAGCATCACAGGCACAGAGCATCATTTGAGCAGCACTCACAAGAAAAAACGTAAACACAAATTATACCCAGTTTTTAAAATTTTCATCCCTGAATTTGATGTGCTGGTGTCAAAGCCCAAGGCATGTCGCTGTGTGACGGTGCCAACCTGCTCCTGCTAACTCTTCCCCACAAGATAGTAGACACGTCTCTTAGATAGACACATGACTGATAGAGAAATGGGGGGCTATGTGGGAAGGAAGGGTTAGATAGATCTTGGAGCAGGATAAAATGTCGGCACAACATTGTGGGCCGAAAGGCCCTGTACCATGCTGTGATGTTCTAAAATGGGCACGTGGGCCGTGCTCTGGGTTCCCCCAACGGGTGGTGTCAAGCTCCTCCACAGCTGTTTGCTGCCGCACGCACCCAGGTAAATGGGGAGGACTTCATTACACTCCGGACTTCTGCCTTGACTGACTTGCCTCTGACCTGCTCTTGTGGCCATGCTGAATTTCTAATCAGTGGTGACACGCACCCCCCCCCCCCCCCCCACCGCCTCCCCCCAGGGTATTGAGGGTGGGTTTTAGCAATGGTAATGTCAGTGATTATCAGGGTGGGTGGTTGGACCCTCTCTCTTGTTGGAGATGGTCACCCCCTCGTCCTTTCATCCACTAAGGTCACTTGCCAAAAGCCAGCCCATGCCTGAATGTTGGCCAACTCTTGCTGTACACAAGCCTGGGCTGCTTCAGCTACTGAGGGGCTGTGGACAGAATTGAACATTGTGCAATTGTCAGAGAACTTCTCCAGAGGAGGGTAGAGCCTAGGATAGTGTCCTGAGGAACTGTGGTGATGTCCTGGGACCTCCGACAACCACCAGCACCTTCCTTTGTGTGAGAGGTGACTCCAGCCACCGGGGCAACGCACACACAGGCACTGGAGGAACTCAGCAGGTCGGGCAGCATCTATGGACGGAAATGGACAGCCGACATTCTGGGTCGAGGCCCTTCATCGGAATTCCCTCCACAGACGCTGCCCAACCTGCTGACCTCCTCAGCACTTTGTGTGCGTGTGTTGTTCCAGGCTCCAGCATCTCCAGGATCTCTTGCCTCCAACCACCGGAGTGTTTTCTATTTGGTTTCCATTGCCTGTAGATTTACCGGGGCGCTCTGATGTCAAAGGCCGTCACTGTCACCTCACATCAGGAATCCAGCTCTTGGGGCCACATCTGGACCAAGGCCGTGATCAGGTCTGGGGCTAGTGCCTCGGACAAGACGTTCACTGGCCATCAGTGAACTGACTGGTAGAGGGTGGGTGCCGTGTATCAGCGCAGCCAATGACCACAGTCTCACCCAATGAGTGGGTAGGATGTGGCGGAATTAATTTGCCCTTAGTCTTGTGAACAGGATGTTCCTGGGCAATGTTCTACATTGTCCGGAAGATGCCAGCGTTGTCAGTGGATGGGAACAGGTTGGTCAGAGTTGTAAAGACAAGGTCTTCGGGACAATGGTGTCTGGTGGTGCAATTTCTGCTGTGTCCCGTTTCTCAGGCACACTATCCAGAGGGAACGCTGCATTGCCCTGTGCAGCTTGGTTTAACGGAGGCTCTGTCCATCTGTTGACTAATGTGGCCCAGGGTGACGGACAGAGAGTGCAGTTGTTCACACAAACACACACATTTCCGAGGACGTTGCCAGGACTAGAGGGCCTGAGTCACAGGGAGAGGTCGGCCAGGCAAGTGTAGGAGAATGAGGGGCAACCTTACAGAAATGTTTAAAATTATGAGAGGTGGACGGTAACAGTCTTTTCCTCAGGGTAGGGCAGTCCAGAACTAGGGGGCGTAGATTCAGGGTGAGAGAGAAAAGATTTAAAAGGGACCCTGAGGGGCAACTTTCTCACACAGAGGGTGGTGAGTATATGGATCGAGCTGCCAGAGGAAGTGGGTGAGGCTGGTACAATAGTATCATTTAAGAAGCACTTGGATAGGTACATGGAGGGGCAGGGCTTGGAGGGATATGGGCCGAACGCAGGAAATTGGAACTAGCCGGGTGGGCACAGTGGTCGGCATGGACTGGTTGGGCTGAAGGGCCTGTATCTGTGCTGTATTGCTCTCTGACTCTAAACATATTTTCATTTATATTCAGAAGTCTGATTGCACGGGCTGGTTTACCCTGATCATTCCGAGCTTTGGCAGCAGAGTAGCTGACGTGCATCTGAGGCTGGTTTGACGACATTGGCAGATCTCACGTCACATTTCCGGAGCAATATTCCAAAGCAGATGGCTGACTAGGTGTCCCAGCTGGCTCAGAGGCCCTGGAGAGACGTCCCCCTGCCGGTCTCGTCACCTTTTAGCTCCAGCTATCCCTGTATTTGATCCCACAGAGAAACAAGGCCCTGGCTGAACAAGCAGCGGTCAGCTTACCAACCCTCCTCCCAGAGCCACCAGTGTGAGGTACTGAGAGGCAACATCCCCTGCGCACTTGCAAATTACATGCAGCACAGAAACAGGCCATTCAGCCCAACAGATACATGCTACCTCAACTCACCACACTTTGTCCACCCTGATCAACAAGTCCTATATTTCTCCTTCTTCCCCTTCCATTTGGATGCATCTGTGTTATCTCACACTGCGCCGTGTGCTGCCCCGTGTACTGCACCATCTGCTGCGCCGTGTACTGCGCCGTGTACTGCACCTCTCTGGGAAAAGAAGTTTCTCTCACATCCCCCACTGCATCTTTATTCTTTCCCTCCTCTGTTTCTGGCCCTGGTTCCACTCTCCCCAACAGCCAAGACCTCTTTTCTCTCTTACTCTGTCAAACTCTATTGTAATTGTGCACACCTTGGCAGCCAGGATAAGGCAGTGGCCACGTTGTGCTGGAGCTCTCTGGGTGCCTTGGGGAGCACGTGCACATTCCATACTGGGAAGGCGGGAACACTTTGTGGGAGGGTTCCTCAGTCTCTTTGTCTCCAGAGATTCACCCGCTTCTGAGAGAAGAAATTTCTTCTTACCTCAGTTATAAACAACTGGGCATCATTACATAACTATATCCCCTTGTCTGTGGCCCCCCCACTAGTGAAAACATCCCAACTTACACCCTGTCAAGCCCCCTTAGGATCTCAGACACCAGAGATCCTGCAGATGCTGGAATCTGGAACAACACACAAAGTGCCAGAGGAACTCAGCAGGTCGGGCAGCGTCTGCGGAGGGAAATGAACAGTCGACGTTTCGGGTCGAGACCCTTCATCAGGACTGGAAAAGGAAGGCAGAAGCCAGCCCCCCCCCCTCCATTTGTCTTCCCTCATTCCTGTGGCCCCCTTCTCTTCCCCCTTCCCCCTCCCTCATGACCTGCCCGTCTATTCCTCACCTCCTTCCCTTTATTCCATGGTCCATTGCCCTCTCCGACCGGATTCCTTCTTCATCAGCCCTTCGCCTCATCTACCCATCACCTCGCAGCTTCTTACAGCTCCGGGCTCACCCCTCATCTGGACTCACCCCTCACCCGGACATACCCCTCATCCGAGCTCACCCCTCACCCAGGCTCACCTCTCAGCCAGCAGCCTGTGCTCCTCCCCCTCTCCCACCTTCTTATCCCGGCTTCTCCCCTCTTCCTTTCCAGTGCTGATGAAGGGTCTTGACCCCAAATGTCGACTGTTTATTTCCCTCCACAGATGCTGCCTGACCCCCTGGGTTCCCCCAGCTCTGTGCATGTCGCCCTTGGCATCTCACACATCTGAAGGATTGCCCCACATTCTAAACTCCCAAGGAATACAGACCCAAAGTATTGAGTCTTTCTGGGTGGGATCTGAGGTCCGGCTGGAAACCTTTGCTGGTCGCCCATGTGTGCCAGGTGTTGACCAGTATTGCAAAGCGGGGGCCAGACTGCACCCGGGGTGAGGCAGGGGCTGACCTCGGACCTTCCCCTCTCAAGTACCACTCACTGGTTCCTACTCACTCGGCAGGAGCACCTTGGCCCTGGCTCCCACTCCGAATTTCAGCTCTTCCAGTCCCAGAAGTACGGGGAAAGTGACCTGCTCTTCAAAGATGCCACCAAGTGTTTGACCGAGGCGGCTCAGCTGGACTACGCGGACATCCTCGGCCACACGTTCATCAGCCTTGCCAAGTTGGTGTTCAGCTGCACGGACTCAGGTAGGGCGTTCCCCTAGCGCCTGGCTCATTCCCGGCGGCTCGGACGTTCCTCGCCTCCCTCGCAAAGATCTCAAACACCATCTCCCAACCTGTTGCTCCGTAGAAATCCTGGAATTCTGCAGCCGGGACATCTGCAGCAGCCACTGGTGAGGCCGGGCCACAGGGAAGAGCCCAGCGTCTCACTGCTCCACACTGCCGTGTGTTCGATTCCTGCACCTGTGGGACAGGTCACTGACAACGCTTCTTGGCGCTGCCCGAATGCAGAGAATAATCATTTACAAACACGCCAATAAGGATCCGGGGGAAGGTAACAGTCTGTGTAAAATGGGTGGCCTTGAATTAACTGTTCACTGTTTGCATCTCCACTGGTCTGAGCACTTGCATCCCCCCGGTAGATGGAGGTCCCGGGACCCCACGCCCACGCACCGACCTGAGTCGCCCATCAGCTCCAGTTCCCCAACCGAGATCAGTCTCCCGGATGGGACGGAAGCCCAAAGCGGGCACCCAAGGGTGGCTGTACCTCTCCCACCTGGGGGTGCAGAGCTGGACGGAATTCCGCGACGGGCAGCTCCCGGCCTGGTGGGGGAGGGGGTGAAGGTGGGGGGTGAGGGGGGATGAGGGAGGGGGGGGTGAGCAAGGGGTTGAGGGGGGTGAGGGAGAGTGAGGGAGGGGGTGGAGGTGAGGGGGAGGGTGGCTGAGGGAGGGTGGCTGAGGGAGAGGGGCTGAGGGAGAGGGGCTGAGGGAGGGGGTGGGGAGGGGAGGCGCCGCTCACTCCCACTCCACTCCCAGCCACAGCTGGGCGCTGGGTGTCACCAAGCTGGGGGTGGAGGCGCCTCAGTAACGGGGGTCGAGATCAGGGCTGGGACCACAGGGGTGGCGCAGCGGGACCACAGGGGTGGCGCAGCGGGACCCCTTCCTGCCCCAGTCCCCGCAGGACGAGCCAGCAGCCAACTCCTGCCTCCACTTAATGTGTTTACAGACCATGAGGTGTGGGAGCAGAATTAGGCCATTCGGCCCATCGAGTCTGCACCGCCATTCATTCATGGCTGATTGTTTTCAATGCCATTCCCCTGCCTTCTCCCCATCACCATTAAGCGCCCCTCCCTTACCAACCAAGAACCTACCAATCTCTGCCTCAAGTACACCCAGTGACTGCCCACGGTGGCAAAGAATCCCACAGGTTTACCACCCTCTAGCTGAAGAAATTCCCCCTCATCTCAAGCTCTAAAGAGACGTCCCTTTTTTGGTATTCTCCACGTCCGCTCTATCCAGGCCTTTCAGTATCCCATGGGTTTCAATGAGATTTCCCCCCACCATCCTTCTGAACCCCATCGAGTCCGGGCCCAGAGACATCAAACGTTCCTCATACGTTAACCCTTTTGTTCCTGGGGTTGTTCTTGTGAACTTCCTCCGGGTCCAGCACGTCGTTCCTTGGATACAGGGCCCACTGGTTAATTGGTTACAGGCAGCAGGTCTGTTACGGGGAGGGGGTGGGGAGAGGGGCCTGGGTCACAGGCCTGGTTCTGTGCTACTTGGAGCTGGCAAATTGCCCCCCGGCTGTGTCTCTCCTGAAGTGGACTCGTCCCCTGCATCCCATTGACTCCGTGGGGAGGGGGGGGGGTGGGGTGGGTCACCACATTGAGCAGGAGACGGTGAGCCAGCTGTCCGCTTATAGTGAACGGCGGGGGGGGGGGGGGGGAGAAGAGGTGAAACAGGTTCCTGCTTCTGGCTCAGACAGTGGGACGGGGGGCGCAGACTCCTCCCATGTCGCTGCGCCAATCACAGAAGGTAGGACAGCGCAGGAGCAGGCCCCTCGGCCCCCGAACACGATGCCTGCCTGCATGTGGCCCACATCCCTCCGTTCCCTGCCTGCTCACACGCCTGGCTGAATAGCTCTTAAACATTGCTGCTCTATCTGCCTCACCACCTCCCCTGGCAGCCCAGTCCAGACACCCACCACTCTCTGTGTAAAAAAAACCTGCCCTGCACATCCCCTTTAAACTTTCCCCCGCTCACTGTAAACCTCTGCCCGCCAGTGTTTGACATTTCCACCCTGGGGAAAAAGACTTTATCTGCGCCTCTCGTCGTGTTACAAAAGCTTGATCAGGTCTCTGGAGAAAACAACACGAGTTTGTTCAACCTCCCCTCAGATAAGATCTCTTTATTAGTCACATGTACATCGAAACACACAGTGAAATGCATCTTTTGCGTAGAGTGTTCTGGGGGCAGCCCACAAGTGTCGCCACGCTTCCGGCGCCGACATAGCTTGCCCACAGCTTCCTAACCCGTACGTCTTTGGAATGTGGGAGGAAACCGGAGCACCCGGAGGAAACCCATGCAGACACACGGGGAGAATGTACAAACTCCTCACAGACAGTGGTGGAAATTGAACCCGGGTCGCTGGCGCTGTAATAGCGTTATGCTGACTGCTACACTACCGTGTAGAGCTAACACGTTCCAGGCAGCATCTCTTCTCCACCCTCTCCAAAGCCTCCATGCCCTTCCTGTAATGAGGGTAACCAGAACTGCACACACATGTGGCCTGACCAAAGTTTTGTGACTTCCCGACTTTTATACTCAACACCCCGACTGATGGCGAGCATTCCACACACCTTCAGCACCCTGATCATCTGAGCAAATTCAGTGGTTAACAATCACCAAACATGCCCGGACAATTAAAGAACGGAAGATAATTACTGGAGTAAAGGGGAAAGGATAGTTTGAATGTGGGAGGGGAAGTGAGTGAGTGGTGAACCGTCTCCCCTATCACTGCCTACTGACCGTTCAAGATGAGGCGGGGGGTAATCGGACCCATTGCAGGATATCCCGCCGCGGAGGCTGGAGTGGATCCGAGGGTATTGCAGAGGGTGTGAGAACCGGCTGGGGTGCCCGCCCCCCCCCACCACCAACGGTTGAGAATTGCAGTTGCTGCCACGGGGAAGGGGGCGGAAGTGCAGTAGCACCTTTGCAACGGGATCTGTGGAGAACCGGCTGGGGAGGGTCGTTAAGATTTTACGGAGCCTCCCAGTGGCATCACTGACCGTTCCGAGGGGGGTGGTGGGGGGGCAGTGAGTGTAAGCTCGGTGGGGAGGGGAGGGGAGGGGAAGGGGGCCCAGCCAGGTCAGAGGCACCAAGGGGTGTGAGTGAGCAGAGGGATCGACCGGGGTCTCGGTGACTGCCGGACCCCAGCTCCGGCCCATGAGTTGCTGGGCCTGTCTCTGACCTCCTGTTTCACCCTGTCTGCAGCCTCCAGGATTGTCCCGGTGGTGCGGGGTCACCGGGGTGTCAGTGGGTGCGGGGTCACTGCCGGGGGGAGGGTCAGTGGGTGCGGGGTCACCGCCGGAGTGTTAGTGGGTGCGGGGTCACCAGGGTGTCAGTTGGTGCAGGGTCACCACCAGGGGGTCAGTGGGTGCGGGGTCACTGCCGGCGGAGGGGGGGGGGGTGGTCAGTGGGTACGGGGTCACCGGGGTGTCAGTGGGTGTGAGGTCAGTGGGTGCGGGTTCACCGCCAGGGTGTCAGTGGGTGCGGGGGGGGGGGGGTGGTCAGTGGGTGCAGGGTCACCACCAGGGTGTCAGTGGGTGTGGGGGGGGACAGTGGGTGCAGGGTCACCACCGGGGTGTCAGTGGGTGCAGGGGGGGTCAGTGGGTGTGGGGTCACCGCCAGGGTGTCAGTGGGTGCGGGGTCACCGGGGTGTCAGTGGGTGGGGTGTCAGTGGGTGCGGGGTCACCACCAGGGTGTCAGTGGGCGCAGGGGGGTCAGTGGGTGTGGGGTCAACACTGGGGTGTCAGTGGGTGCGGGGTCACCGCCGGGGGGGGTAGGGGTCAGTGGGTACAGGGTCACCGGGGTGTCAGTGGGTGTGAGGTCAGTGGGTGCGGGGTCACCACCAGGGTGTCAGTGGGTGCAGGGTCACCACCAGGGTGTCAGTGGGTGCAGGGTCCAATGGCCAGATGTCGGCTTCATCGCTGATTAAAGCTGGTTGGTTTGAAAACACACAGTGTCTGTGGGTGGTAAACTCTGGCGTGGGTGCTTCACACTCCCCTCTCCCCTCTGTAACAGAGCTGTTGAAGGCCAGTTTAACTCTCTCATTATACCAGTGTACGAATTATACCGCTGGGCCATTCTGCACAAAAGGAGCCAGATATTCCGCCCATCTATCATTTGGGCTGATTAATCCCACCCTCTCTGCACAGCCCTGCTTTATTTCCCCCCTTTCCATTATTCCTCTAACTCCCTCTGTAAAGTTATTACGGATTTGCCAGCGCAGAGTGCCTGCCCTGCTCACCACTGGCTACAGGGACATAGGTCCCCTCCTCTTTCCTCTCCTTCCGTCCCCAGAGGAACAGTCCCCAACCCACTTTCCAAAAATCTTCCCTCCAGTGCACTTCCAGTCAGCCTCCCTTCAGTTAAACCCACTCCGCTCCAGGGGTAAGATGTTCTCTGGTCTCCCCACAGAATGAAGTCCCTTCACTCAAAGCCCCTTCCTAAACCAAGGCACCCAGAATTACTCCACAACAGAAGCCCAATCAATGATTTATAGGTCCAGCCTAAATTCTACACCCAGTCTAGTCATATTTTAACTGTTAATATTGATGCTTCACACATTGTTTTCCACATGTGGGAGTAAGGTCAACAGCCAGAATATTCAAAGTGCACATTAGTTATCGTTTGAACTTTCCGCTGACACTCACTGAACCACCCAATACATAAATACGCCATGTCAAACTCAGACAGCGTATGTTTCTAATCGGACCTGGAGGAGAAAGAATCAGGGAAACACACAGCACAGAGACGGGGCCTTCAGACACTCGTCCCGTCTGCCTGTACTAGGCCCGTATCCCTCCACCTTTTCTACCCCCAGTACCTGTCCAAACATTGCATCTGCCTCCAGCAGATTGTTCCAGATATTCACCACCGTGTGAAAAACCTGTCCCTCAGATCTCCTCTCAATTTCTCCCCTCTCAGCTTAAACCTGTGCCCTCTAGTTCTAGACTCCCTTGCCCTGGGAAAAAGACACTCGATCCCTTCTAATCAAGATAAGATAATCTTTATTAAAATATCTTTATTGGTCACATGTACATCGAAACACACAGTGAGATGCATCTTTTGCGTAGAGTGTTCTGGGGGCAGACCGCAAGTGTCGCCACGCTTCCGGCGCCAACATAGCACGCCCACAACTTCCTAACCCGTACATCTTTGGAATGTGGGAGGAAACCGGAGCACCCAGAGGAAACCCACGCAGACACGGGGAGAACGTACAAACTCCTTACAGACAACAGCCGGAATTGAACCTGGGTCGCTGGCGCTGTAATAGCGTTACGCTAACTGCTACACTACCGTGCCTTCCCTCTTTTGTATGATTCTATAATCAACCACATTTCATATCCGGCATTACATTTAGAACATCTTTTAAAAACAAATTATTTCCTTGAGAATATAATTAAAGGAAGGAGTTTTCTACCAAATGCTGACACAGGGATGGGATTGTGCCAGACCCAAGACCACACCTTGCATTAGAGATCCCTGCATCACACCCACCATTCGCAGGCCTGAGGGTATTCGAGCCAGAGGCGGTGGGATGGTCACGGGACGGTGACATGACCTCGGGTAGTGGATCCAGAGGCCCAGGCCTCACCTCAGTGAAAAGGCTTCCATTTATAAATGCCACCTATAATCAGAGACGACTGAAATCTTTCAACTGTGTAAATAAATGTAATTAAAATGATTTAAAAAAAAACATTTAACTGACAATGAACATTAATTAAGGAATCAAACCACACACCCTTTCTGTCCAAGTCAATGCCTGGAGACGCTGGTGTAAACCTCAGGGGCTGGACACAAATTCTCTCCGGCCCTCTCATCCCAGCCCTTTTCCTGCATTCGGAGTGGGAGGTGGGATCTGCCCTCCAGCGCATCCCTAACGTGTGTGCTGCAATGCGCGGGCATGGAAGATTCTGGAAAGTCCTGACTCCATCAGGGGCTGGTGACAAAGATCGAGGGGACAAAACCACAGCCCCACCCGGAGTGGGACAAAGGACCGACTGCCTCTCAGAGTTACCTCCCAGCGATCGCAGAGAACTTACTGAACACAAAAATGAACTATAGAACACTACAGAAAACAGGCCATTTGGCCCTTCTAGTCCATGCCGAGACTTTACTCCGCTAGTCCCATTGACCTGCACACAGTCCATAACCCTCCAGACCTCTCCCGTCCATGTATCTATCCAATTTATTCCCAAGAAGAAATAATGAAAGTTCTGGGACAACAGTATGGCAGGTCTGAACAATAACAGCATGAACTTCTTGGATAACTCGCCCATTGTAAAATGTGGGAGTGGGAGACAGTGAAACCCTCAAAAACCTCCTACACCCAGGAGGGTGATGGTGGTGTCCATTCTTAAACTCAGTGACTCGAGATTTTACTGAGTTCAGTGTATGAACGGGACTGGACTCTGAAGAACAAACAGTTACGAGACTAAGGCACCAGTCAGAACTCACTCCCTACACAGACCATGTATGACCTGCTCCATAAAATGTTTCCAATCTCCCCTTGGGTATTCTTTTGCTATAATGGTCATTCCCATAACGTCTGAGTATCATCCTTTGAGGAGATGCCCACATTGGTACTGATCATCTTAAAACCCTCTCCCAAGCTCTCTGTACTCATTTCCAACAAACTAGAAACTCGTGGCTTGTCACCGAAACAGAGACCACTTGACTTCCCTATGCTGGGCCCTTTCCCCCACCCCAACCCTCAAATATGTCTGACTCCCAAAGATAAATGGAGAACTCGAACCCTCAGCTCTGCCCAGATCTCGGTTGTTCCACATGAATACATGCTTTACTGTCAAACTGCCTGAAGCACCCAAATATCTTAACCTGCACACGTAACCACCAACTCTTTGAAGAATTCAAGCAACACATCCTTGAATGTTTTTTTTTTGTTTAGTCTGGGCAAATATCCACTAAAGATGGGGATAGCAGGGAATGTTTCTCCTAAATCGGGACTGATTTACAATGCATTCAAAAGTAGCCTGAATGAGTGATCACCATGAACACACAGTGCAGTATGTATGGAACATGTTCAGAGTTGAAAGGGAGGCAAAGGTCCCTCAGCTTCAATGCCTCCTGAAACAGCTGTGATGCTGGAGATGGACACAGATTGCAACCACATGCCAGGAAGTTGTGGGAGCTTCCTGTGGAGAGTTTCCAGCATCTCCCTTGCTCCTCATTACTCAAAAATCGGATTTATTATCACTGACTTGTATGACGTGAGCAATACACACAAAGTGCTGGAGGAACTCAGCGGGTCAGGCAGCATCCATGGAGGGAAATAAACAGTCGACGTTTCGGGCCGAGACCCTTCATCGGGACTGGAAAGGAAGAGGGCAGAAGCCAGAATAGGAAGGTTGGGGGAGGGGGAGGAGCACACGCGGGCAGGGGACAGGTGAGTTCAGGTGAGAGGGGGAAGGTTGTGGGTGGGGGGAGATGGAATAAGCTGAGAGGTGACAGGTAGAAGAGGCTGAGGGCTGAAGGAGGAGGAATCCAGTAGGAGAGGGCAGTGGACCATGGAATTAAAGATGGGGGAGGAGATGGGCAGGTCATCAAGGCAGGGGAAGGGAGCCACAGGAATAAGGGAAGACAAAGGAGTGGTGGGGGGGGGGGAAGAAGAGATGGGGTCACCAGAAGTTAGAGAAATCGATTTTGAGGCCATCAGGTTGGAGACTGCCAAGGCGGAATATGAGGTGTTGTTCCTCCAACCTGCATCCGACCTCGACGTGGCAGTAGAGGAGGCCGTGGATAGACATGTCAGTGTGGGAGTGGGATGTGGAATTGAAGTGGGTGGCCACCGGGAGGTCCTGGCTGTTGCGGCGGACGGAGTGAAGGTGCTCGACGAAGCGTTCCTGAATCATTGAGTGCGGGTCTTCAGGCTGCTGGACCTCCTCCCCGATGGTAGTAACGAGAAGAGGGCATGTCCCGAGTGGTGAGGGTCTTTAGTGATGGATGCCGCCTTCTTGAGGTACCGCCTCTTGAAGATGTCCTCGATGGCGGGGAGGGTTGTGCCCGTGATGGAGATGGCTGAGTCTACAACCCTCTGCAGCCTCTTGGGATCCTGCGCATTGGAGCCTCCATACCAGGCGGTGATGCAACCAGTCAGAATGCTCTCCACCGTACATCTGTAGAAATTTGCAAGGGTCTTTGGTGACATAGCAAATCTCCTCAAACTCCTAATGAAGTGGAGCCGCTGGCGTACCTTCTTCATGATAGCATCAATGTGTTGGGCCCAGGATAGATCCTCTGAGATGTTGACGCCCAGGAACTTGAAGCTGCTCACCCTTTCCACCACTGACCCCTCGGTGAGGACTGGTGTGTGTTCTCCCGACTTCCCCTTCCTGAAGTCCACAATCAATTCCTTGGTCTTGCTGACGGTGAGTGCGAGGTTGTTGTGACACTACTCAACCGGCCGATCTATCTCACTCCTGTACGCCTCCTCATCACCGTCTGAGATTCTGCCAACAACAGTGGTGTCATCGGCAAATTTATAGATGGCGTTTGAGCTGTGACTAGCCACACAGTCATGAGTGTAGAGAGAGTAGAGCAGTGGGCTAAGCACGCATCCTTGAGGTGTGCCTGTGTTGATTGTCAGCGAGGAGACGTTATTACTGATCTGCACTGACTGTGGTCTCACGAGATCAAGGGTGGTGGACACAACTTTAACCTCCTTGTACCCCATTACCAAACTTGGCCATGCATTTGCAGGAGACACCTTTGAACTACACTACGGAAAATAATTGATTGGTAGCCTTCCATTTGCTTCTGGGTGGAATAGATTATATTTTATCATCTTACAAACACAGTATTCAGACTAGTCAGAATTTTGAGTCTGACCCCAAATTAACCCAATATACAACTATAGTGAAAGCCCTGTAGTTAGCTACCACTCTGTGCTTCACAGCACCCAAGACGACTTACTGAGGGAGCTCTGGAGACTGTCACTGGAAATTCTGCAAGCAACCTGCAGAAAACTTCTTTACCCAGGCAGTGATTAGAATGCAAAACTCTCAACCACAAACACGGTCACAGCCGAAGCCCAGATACATTTGATGGGACAGACAAACAAAACGCAAAGCAAACATTAGTTTCCACAGACTGGGAAGAGGCAGGTACACCGAGCAGTTAGGCCAAGTAACTGGTTTCAGTCTTATCTTTGTAATTCACAGGACAGTGTGAAAGGAAGTTTTGTATTTGTAGTGCACCCTTCAAGAAATCAATGTCCCACTTTACAACCAATGATGTGCTTAATACTGTTTGTACAAAGCAAGCTCCCACAATTAATGAAAGACTGATCTTAAAGGAGAAAGGCTCCAGGGATAATTCATGACCTCCTCAATACAGCGCCAAGGAATCCTTTACATCCATAAAGAGTCCTATTTAACCTTCAAACGCGGCACTGCAGCTGCACTGTTTTATGCGACAGCAGCATCAAGGGTAGCTAGCTGCAATCGGCGCATTGCTGGGATCACTGCCTGCAATGGGCCCCCCATCCGTCCCACCACACATGCTTGTCACTGATGCACTCTAGGGACACTGCCATGCCCATGGTCGGCTGATCGATGACAAACTTATCGAGCCCCTGACTGCTGATTAAAAGTCCAGTTTTGCCTCTCTGCACCACCACTGATGCCCCACCTCCACTCTGTGAGGGGAATGGTATTTGCACGAAGGGCTTTAGGGTGGGGCTGCCAAAACCCACAGTCACAACACATTCATCATGTTAGTGAATGAACCCTGCATCATGGTTAATGTTAGTTGTAGGAATTCATGGTTTCACAGCCTCGGGCATCTTGATTCACACCCAGCTTGTTACCCGAGCAGTGTGTAATGTAATAACGTTAAACCACTATCCAGACCAGCAGAGCCATAGTCCCAACAGTTCCAGGTGAAGGCCGGCAAGAAAGCAGGGCCGCCCTCCCTCCCAAACCAGCTGCAAAGTACAACGTCTCAGTACTTCCACAACGAATTTAACTTTTACCACATCGGATTTCTGACTTCAGCTTCAACAGTTCCAGCCCGTCCCTGACTAGTTCTCCTCCCTTCCCCACTGCTCGCAGCCCAAGGGAACCTTAAACCGAGAGGCAGGACGTGTCCGGAAATAGTTGCCCACGGGGAGGGTGGTGTAGACAGAGAGCTCCCCAGACACTGGTGTAGTTCAGAGCAGATCTGTGGGTTGGAGGGGGGGCTGAGGCACCAGCAGGAATATGCTCAGTGGGCCAAACGGTTCACAGGCATCCTCCTCAGTGGTTCCTACACCCAGACCATGGGCCCCTCCAACACCAACCCCGCCACTGTGGGGCACCCCCAGTGCCAACCTCACTGCCCCCCCAAACCACCCTGAGGGGCACCCCCAGTGCCAACCTCACTGCCCTCAGGCCCCCCCCCCCCAAAACAAGACAAACAATTAAAAAAACACATTTTTATTAGTGTCATCGAAAATATACAGGAGAACTCTTGAACAGAACACAATAGAAGATCTACATAGAGGGTGCACAAATCACTCAGGTACTCAAAAGGTACCAGTTAATTGCATTTACAATAAAGCGGTATAATGGATTAGAAGCTGGTCAAATGCACGACATTCTGATCAACAAGACCAATCCAACTTAGTAACCAGCACTATCCACGAGGTATAATGTCCCTGGTATCAAACCAAAGGTCAGAACCTCCAATAACAGCATTAAGGCGGCAGCAAAGAGATGGAGTACAATATCTAGCAGAGACGCACGTGCGTACAAGTGGGAAAAGGTTCCCAATGACTGGAGCCTCTGCATTGGTTGGAGCATCATAGACTTGGTCCCAACCTCTGCTGTGTTAACTGATCTGCACTGGAGACTTCACATTCGCCCCAATTTTCCCTGGGCTGGGAATCAAAAGCGCCCGCTTCACGGCTCCAGTTGGACAGGTACAGCAGGCGAGGCAGCTCAGAACCCCAGAGGCAAAACAGTCAGCAATCATTCAAACGCTCGAGTGACTGCGTGTTCCAGAACTGAAGAGGGCACGCAAGGTCAGAAGGCAGCGACGAACAGCACAGCAGGGTGAAAGTTACACACACCACTATTCCTGGAGGCATCAGGTCTGGGGACTAGGCAGAGAGTTATTTCAAAACCTGGTGCACAGTGCAGAGGTTACATCCGACTCCCTCCAGGGGTACTTGGGGCATGTTAAGATGCAGAGAAACATCAAGGGGTAAACAGAAGCACTTTATAGATGGTTAAACTCTATTGACTGCCCTCGCCTTCATTTCATGCACATTAAATAGGAAATGTTTGCTATTGAAACAAAAAAAAAATCAGGTTCACAGTGTACTTTAAAAGACTACACACAAAGTTAAAAGGTTAGTGTTGGTGTGCTCCAGATGCATCATGAGACAGTTTGCAAACTCTGGTCAGTGACGTGGAATAGACTTCTGCTTTAACAGGATGTGCGAGTGAGTGAACAGGTCATTCCCCCCCCCCCCCCCGGAGCACATGGACATCGTTCTGTAAACAAACCTCCAAGAAATAGGTGTGATCCCATTCTCAACCCAGGCTGTACAGAGTCTGGGGGCCTGCGAGGAGAAAGTAAAAGTGCAGGGAATACTCTGCAAGTCAGGCAGCATCTGGGGAGAGAGGAAGGGTAATGACCTCAGTTCAGAACCAATGAGGAAATCTCACATCACTGGCAACCACCCACTTGGCAACAGAGGGAAGTAACAGTTAAACTAAGTGTCCCCTGACAGGGACTCTTTGAGGTGTCCGTTCCACTTCTCAGCAGCTACCTGCTGGTTCACGTTAAAGGTTTCCTCTCATTCCACACGTACTCTCATGTTTAAAAGAGGAATTGATGAGGATTGACAGGTTTCCACCTGGCCAGGCTGTCTACAACCAGAGGTCACAATCGAAAAATAAGGGGCTGAACATTCAACACCGAGGAAGACATTTCTTCAGCCAGAAGGGAGTGAACCTTCGGCATTCTCTCCCCAAGAGGGCTGTGGAGGCTCAGGTGCTCAGATATTCAGGGAAGTGAGGTATGGAGTCAATGCAGGAAGGGTCAGCGGTGATCTCAGGGAATCCCAACTCCCGCTGCTCTGTAAACCATTCAACCGTCCCAGTGAGCCAACCCCAGCTGAGAGACTGCACCAGATGGAACTTGCACCCGAGCAGAGGAAGGGTGGGGATCTCCCAGCATCAGGTGTCTACAACTGCAAGGATACTGTTGGCATCAACTGGCGCGCAGAGGCTGTAACATACCCGAGCTGGTGTTCCTTGCAGTATGGAAGGGAGTGCCGCACTCTCAGATACCTTGCCTTTGAATGGTACTAAACCGAGACCAATCAGTACTCTCTTGTGCAGGGCATGCAAAGATGCAAAGGCATTAAGATTTCACATGACAATTAATTATCACTGGAGCAATTTGCACCTACTGCAGCCACACACGTTATAACTCATTGCATTTGATGCTGAGCTACTGCTTCAATGTCATTGGATCAGGTGATCAGTCATGTCTCAGTTACAGCTTGCAGAACCTTGCTGGGCACACCATTCCCACATGACATCAGTGGCCACACTCAACTGGCCACAAGGATCCAGGACACTCCCAGAGTACAACAGTTGCATAAATGCGAGTTCTTTAAGCTGGAAGCAAGCCCCAGAGTTGAGAATTACATTCCAGCTTTACACCGACTGCTGTTCTCCTACCATCTCGCTGCAGGGAGACAGTTTTACAAGTATCCTGAAAGGGAACCACCATCTCCTGCACCTGAAACCCCCGTGGATGGACAGGGTCCAGAAGACTTGTCCTATTCTAACTCATTCATTCAGCAGCCCACAGTACCAGCACAGCACAGTTGTTAAACAAGTCAAGGCTGACCCTAGGCTGGAAGGCCATTTGATCGGAGCACACATTCATTCTTACTGGAATTCCCTGGCATAATTCAAGCAGTCTGGCCAAGCTCCCACTCACAGTGGGGCTGATCAGACACAATACTTTTGTTTGATGTGGGAGAGCGAGAGCTCGTGCAGTTACAGAAAGCACTTGGATTAAGAGATGCCTTTCACAGCTCCGGCCCATTCTCTCTGAAGAAATGCCAGAAGTGCAGCAGCTACTTCACCTGTTGGCTGACGTTTTAACATTGGCCACGACGCAGGTTTCCTACAACTGTGAAATCTCTCACCCCCACCCCAAGATGTCAGCATCTCCAACAGGGTGGCCTGTACAGCACCGGCAGAGTCAAACCTTCAATCCACTACCTCTGGAGGAGAACGCGGCACAGCTGGGAATGCAGCAATTTTATGATGTTTTAGTGAGCATTCAGGACTTAAGGTGCAGTGTTTATACAGTAAATGCCTCAGTTTTCCATGCATGCTGGATTACAAACCCTCATTTGTACTAATGAGATCTACACATCCACTTAACTCTGGTTAGGTCAGTCATTGCCAATACACTACCAAAATACAGCACTGAGTTAATTAAATCTGCAGTAATTGTAAATTTGATTCATATGACCAATGCAAATTAAGCATTTTGCCAGTGTTTAAAAAAAACACACACACACGACCCACGTGGTGGTGCAGCACCACTCTCTGGTGACACACACCCTCCGCAGCTAAAGGCTGATGCTGACCCCAAAGGTCATTCTTACTGGGAAAAGCCTGCAGGTTGATCAGTTGTCCTCTCGCTGGTCATTTTCACCTTTACTTGCATTTCTGGAGGTGACAGACAGACAGGCACACAGACACAGTCAGTCTTTACTTTGGAATATTTACTTTTAGCACTTCAGGCTCAAGTTGTCTAGATATTTAGGTATATAAAAAAATATCAGCATCCATCCTGTGTCAAACCACACTCAACTAGAAAACACTTAGGAGGTGGTGCCCTAAAAAGCACAACGGATCCAGCCTAGACCAGTGAAATTCAGATCTACTGTCCTGTAAACATTAAAAGATGCTCTCTGCTTAAGCCACTCTCTCCTCAAGAGTGATAAGAAGTTGGTTTGCAGCAAATCAAATGTTGGTAGGAGGGTGAAGCAGCTTCATTTGATTGCGAGCGCAAGGTGAATTTCATCTCACCGATGTCCCATTTAGTTCTGAGTAATTCTCCACAAATGCCTTCTGAATAAAGGTAGAATATTCTTTCTTCCGCACACTCACAGCAGGAGTGGGGCAGTGCTATTTGCACAGGAGGCTGTTTTAAGACTTGCCACCTCCATTTTGTGATGCCTCATTTAAAACAAAGCATGCAGCAGCCTACAAACTCCACGCTATTCTTTCCCCAGTCAAACCTAAAGAGGTATGCACACAGTGCAACCTCCCCTGTAGTGAAAACAGACCTGGACACACCCCAACAGGTTACATCCATCAGAGGCCTTCATCCTCTCCAGCCAGGAAGGCTTCCAGTTCAGTGAGTTTTTGGACGAGCAGTGAATCTACCTCCTCTTCCCGCGTGCTGGCCTTCCTGCCCCGGGTACGGCTCGGGACCTTCACTCCGGCGTGAGTTCGTCGCTTGCGGGGAAGCGTGTAGTCTTGGAACTCTAAAAGACGCTTGCGTTTCTGGAGGCTGGTGCAGACGAACGAGCCCTTCTTCAGGACAGGCTCTTCGAAAATAGTCTCCAGGTACTTGCTGCAGCGAGAGAGAGAGCGAGAGCGCAAATTAATCACAGGGGGAGAAAAGTCAAGCTGTTATGAAGCATCTTTACATCCCTCTAAGGACGTCCAGTGCGTTAGAAGCACATTCCCTGTTCTGAGGGGGAACTGCAGCAGCTGATTTGTGCAAAGCAAGCTCCCACAAACAGCAGCGAGACCACCACTACACAACGTCTTTTACTATTACTGAGTAAGGGGCAAACATCGGCCGGGATACCAGGGATAACTCCCGACTCTTTCAGAAATAATCCCATGGGAACGTTTACATCCACACCCCAATAGTGCAGCACTCAGAACTACATGGATATCAGGCTCTCATTTCTCTTGGGGGTGGCACAGCAGTGAGTGCTGCTGCCTCACAGCTCCTGTGACCTGAGTTCAATCCTGACCTCGAGCGTTGTCTGAGCATTCCCTCCTACATCCCAACAATGTGCCAGTGGGGTAATTGGCTGCTGCAGATTACCCCTAATGAAGGTAAACTGTACAGGAACCAAAAGGGGACTTGGTGACAAACCACTTGCTCCAACACAAGCAAATGGTTGCTGATGTCCTCCACCCTGGCAAACCTACAGTTCCCAAAACAGAAATCAGGGAAAAGTTGGCAAAAAATGTACACCACCAGATGTTGTGTTCGTTTTTGGCTTCAGGACACGGTTTGGTGGTGGCAGAACAACAGGATTTGCCATGGTCTACGATTCCTCGTATTACACCAAGAAGAATGAACCAAAGTGCAGGCTAACAAGGCACGTTCTGCTGGAGAGGAAAAAAAAAACGTTTCCAGGAAACAGCGAAAGGAAACGAAAGAACAGAATGAAGAAAGTTTGTGGTACAGCTAAAGCTAACATCGGTGCTGGCAAGTAGACATGAACGTCTCTTGAAATGCTGCGTCACCCATGGATCACCACTTCTGATTATTTGTCCTCATGCTCAAATAAATACTGTAAAAAGTGGCAAGTTGTCTTGGTTATATAGTACTGATTTTTCTTTTTACCTGTAAGGGTTTGAGCTGTGAGGATATACATAAAAGATATTAACTTTAAGATTACAAAAAAAGAGGTAAGTTGGTGGGCATGTGGAGGGAAATAAGGGGAACAGAACCAATTGGATGGCGCTGCTGGAAGCTGGTGAGAGTCTGACAGGCCAAAACAACCTCATGTCAATTATGATCTTTTGTTTTTGTGCTCAAGTCTCTGGAAAAAAAAGACTTGAACCCAAAACTCTGACTCAAGAGGGCATCCGAGTCACAGCTGAAACTTCTGTACAACTGCTGTGTACAAGTATGTGTTGTACTGCTTCAGGTAACACCTTTCCACAAGAGTGCAGGTCACAGTGAGAACTCCACTGATCTGATGCTCCTCCCCACCCGCCCCCGATGGTTTGGGATGACTCAGGGCCAGTATTGCGTGCTGCACACTGGTGCCCCCAGAATATCCCCTCCCAAAAGACAATGACAACTAACACAACGAGGCCGGTGTTGTATTGCTGCTCTCTGCTCCGTCCCCTGGGAAGCCTGTGAAACACCGACTACTCTTGCCCACAGAAGGGAGCAGCAATTCTCAGCCGCAGTACAAGGAGGCAAGTCACGTTCTCTCAAAGCCCGGCTACTTGTGACGTGACGTTGGTCAGCCCCAAAAAGGGTGAAGGCGGTCTTGCCCAGCATCCAATAGATGAGGAGAATTCTGCCATTTCTTTGCCCTCTCCGAAGGGAAAGGAATCACACCTCGCTCCCCTTCCCACTCCACCACGATCCAGACCCAGTGCATCAGACGGGGGCAGCAACTCCCATCCTCCCACTCTCCCCACCTCTGCAGAAAGCCTTTGCCCACACCATAAACCTGAACCATCTAGAAGCAATTAAGTGACGTAAGTCCACGAAATCCAAAACGCAGCCTTGTGACTGGTCAAGAAACTGCAGCTCCCAGGAGACCACCAGCTACCAGATTTTCTCCAGCATTCCTCAAAGCTCCCTAACCTGCCGAGCCAGGGGGAAGTGGGTCACGAGCGGTGGAGGGGTAAGGCACCAAAGGCTACATTACTGAAGGGACAGCCAGATGTCCCTGGACAGGGCAGCTGGGAGAAGGGAGGAGAACCAGACTCCAGGCGAGGACCACGACGGTGGATTTACTCTCCCCGAAGTTCAAGATCGATTCCAGCCAGCCCCGGCATCCGTTTCTCCCCACCTCAGCCAACAGTCAGAAAAGGTGCTCTGGCCCCAGCCTCAATCAGGACCACCTTCCCACACCACCAGTCACCGAGGCAGGAGGACCCTTCTCCATTCCACCCCGCCAAGCACAATGCTTCCTCACAGCACCAGACACTTCCATCCTGATTCCCCATGCTGTCTGTGTGGAGTTTGCACGTTCCCCCTGTGGTCTTCCTTCCTCATCCCAAAGGTGTGCAGGTTTAGTAGGTTAAATTACCCCTCGTGTGTAGGTGAGGGGCAGGGGGAAGTTCAATAACCCACGTTATTCAGAACGTGGGTTCTGAATAAAACCCAGAGGAACGCAAACTTCACCCTGAGACGTACCTGTGTGCAGATGGTGACTTGTAATTCTGGTTAGTGTATATCTCCTCCAAACTAAATTCTTTTTTCTTTAATCTAGAAAGTAGAAAGGTCCACAATTAAAAGATCAAAATCTCCAGAAAATGGAGGAATAAATGCCAGAGCTGGGTACATCTTACGAACCGCTTGGGTTTGGGCAACCCCATGGGTGTGAGGTTGGTGTCCTGCTTGGGGATGGTTTTCCGGATTCGGATTTGGGAGACCTTCCTCAGCGATTCCTTCGATTTGCTGACAGGCTTGTTCGGGGATGCACGGTCCTGAGGAACAGAGGCAAGGCTGGGCATCATGAGGGGACGACACGTTGGAACAAATTCAGTCCATCTCACCCTCCCCCATTCCAACAGCTCATGGCTGACCTGCTGCAGAGATCCATTCCCCCTCCACTGGCTCCCTCAACAGAACACAAACGATCAATGCCAGCTTTGAAGGTTTCATTTGACCTCTCACCCTCAATAGCTTTCTGGCCGATCGGGTTCTAGACTTCCATTAACGTTCGGGTCCCTGCATGGCCCTAATTGTTGCATTGGTCACCTTCCAGCCAAGGTGAATGTTTCCCTGTCCACCCTAACCACAAACATCTCAGATTGCCTGGTCTTCTCTCCTCACAACTGAGCTCTTCACCCCAGTAGTGTGTTTTGGTGAATCAATGCCAATATCCCTTCAGGTGTGGTTCCCAGTACACAATGTGCCCGGATCCATTCCAGTTGGGATCCGGCCAGAGCTCAATAATGGTCAGTCCACTCGCTTACAGACCAGTGGCACTTGTGCATTAACGCACTGAAAACCAAGGTAGGACAGATGGACAAACTGTTACAAAGAAATGACACCACAGAAAGTGACATTCAAATTAACCAGGTCACATACAGCTTCCAACATGGGCAACGTTATCCTGTTTTGCCATCCCGTTGACATGCCCTGAAACCAGTCAGAGCCCATCTATTCTTAACTGCTTTTCTCCACTTCATGGAAGTGAATCAAAGGTCTGGAAAATCAAATCGAGTATGGATCGCTTGAGATTTTATTGAACAGCAGAACCAGCTTGAGGGATGGATGTACTCCCGTCTTGCTGAAAACTCCACCAATCTCTTTCAAAACTTCAGATGATGCCCAGCTATTTGGCGGAAGAGTTACTGAATTCCACCATAAATTTTTCCTCTATTTCCCTCCTGCACCGCACTTCACTCCAGATCTCCCTCCCCCACAGTAACAGGCACGGTGGACACGTTACAGGACGAGCTTTACTTGCCTCTTTTTGCTCAGTGTGTAGTTGAGTTTCCGCGTAAGTAATGCTGGGGATGGGGGACGAGGTGGCGGGGAAGGCGTCAGCAACAGTGCATTCTGCAGATGAGGTAGGTGGATCTGGCAAAGCAAGGAAGGGCTCAACGATGCAGGCAAAACTCAGGTGCTGGAGATGACTGAGGGAAAACAGACAAAGATTATTGTTCTCCCTCCTTTAGGAGGAGCACACCCTGAATACCAAATCCTCAAACAAAATACACCAAAACTTATACACTACCAATGGTCACCAGTAAACACAATACCCCATCCCATACTCCCAGCAGGCACGGTAGTGTAGCAGTTAGCGTAACACTGTTACAGCGCCAGCAACCCGGGTTCAATTCTGGCTGCTGTCTGTAAGGAGTTTGTACGTTCTCCCTGTGTCTGCGTGGGTTTCCTCCGGGTGCTCCGGTCTCCTCCCACATTCCAAAGACGTACAGGTTAGGAAGTTGTGGGCATGCTATGTTGGTGCTGGAAGTGTGGCGACACTTGCGGGCTGCCCCCAGAACACTCTACGCAAAAGATGCATTTCCCTGTGTGTTTCGATGTACAGGTGACTAATAAAAGATATCTTACACTCTTGGCATCACCACCTCGCCTGGTGACCAAGCTGGCCCAGTCCAGCCTGTCTGACCAACGGGGAAAGTCTTCCACCAAATCCAATGTACCCCTCATGCAATGTGCCGCCAAGCAGCCCTCCCCTTCAGGGGCCACTGCAGTGACCCGAGGCTGGAACACAGTGGCTGCTCCTGTCCTTGTGCTGGGTTCCAGTACACGGTGTCACACCCACACACTGTCCTAGGTAAGATCAACCAGTACTCCTGGAAGCCAAGCTCAGACTCCAGTACTCACTCGAATTTTGTAGCATTAGATGAAGCTACCACCGCATTAAACAATCTACATTTATATCATGAATGGGGGATTGGGGGGGTGGGGGGGCAGTTATTCAGGGCAAGAATCCAATCTGTTACTTGGGAAGGAAGCCCACTCTTTGTCAATGAGCCAGAGAATTACAAATCGGCAGCATTTAAGGAGAGGGAATCACCCCTGCAGACAAGGACTGCCTCAGCACACTGGGCCTGGCTGGCAGATCGTTAACTGGAGGGATTCTACAGCAGCCCCCAGCCTGCATCCTGAAACAGCAACACCCACATTTATGGTGCAAGTTTTCTCTCACCAAGACCATTATTCTTTAATTGTCCATGAGGGTAGTTCTGATACTTGCCTTCTCTTACTGGTCTGTTGAAGTAGCAGCGACTTTGCTTCACTCACACTGGCTCCGTTCCCAGTGAGCAAACAGGGCGGAAGGTAACTGAACAAACAAACATGGGTTATTACGCATACAAATGCACCCCTAACAGATCGAGCTGAAAAGGTGCAAGATTTTTCCCCACAAAGAATCACTATAGTCAGGAAGGACTTTCAACTTTTCTCCAAGGGGCTTTGGGAACCTTCTGACACAAAGACAAAAAAAGGTCTAACCACAGGAAGCACACCATCGCTTTGTGGCCCGAGACATTCATCTCCAACTATGAACAGTGTTAGATGAAGAGAACCCCTCCACTTCATTTACACATGCATCAGAGACTTGTCAAGGCAGCACAGCACCAGTCATCTCCTGCACCCATGGCAATTTCAGGACTGCACAGGCCATTTAGCACAAGCCCACTCACACACAGCGGTCAATAGATGATAGGAAGAGTTTGTGAAAGAGGGCTTTCATTTCATGAAACATTGGCAAGGGCTGCACCCAAAACTGGATGGGTCAAAGCTCCAGCTAAGTAAATGGGGAAGAGATGTGGCAGGAATAACTGTACTCTGGAGATAAATGGGAGAGCGAGAAGCAGAGTGCAGTGGGCAATGAAGGTAACAAATGGTCAGGGCAGGGATAGGAAAACAGGAAGAGGCCATTCAGCCTCTCAAACACGTTCTATCATTCAGCGAGATCATGGCTGATCCTCAACCCAACTCAAAACTTCAGCTCTGGAATTTTCAAATGGACTCCCGGCCTCAAAGTCTTCTCCAAGAATTGCTTTCTGGTACCTGAACAACCCAGGTCTAATGTGAAGCCAATGTCCCCGTGATCAACGGTCTACAAGCACAAAGTCTCTCACATCTTCCCCGTCAAACCCTTTAATCACCAGTCCTCCTGATTCCTACCAACGGAACCTGCCCTTGCAACATGCCTTTACCGCTGGTACCATTCTCATGTGTCCACACTCCAACCCCTCCTGGGTAAATACATCATTCCCGAGGCACCGCATCAGACCCCAAACACCAGACTCTGATGCAGTCTAACCAGAACTTCAGACCAGCGGAGCAAACCTTTCACCCTTCATTTCATACCTCAAGGCCAACAGTAGCCTTTTCGATTGTATTTTGTGCTGATTCATTAGATTTCTTTACATGGACAAATTAATTGGCCTGTTCCTTAATTGTCAGGTTTTTATCTTTTGGAAAATACTGTAATGTGTTGCTGAGTCCAATATGGACCACGTCACTCACCCTTCTGTCTCACTTGGTCTCATCAGGTGCAGTGAGAGGTGTAAACTTGGCACTTCTATTTAGGACTCTACATTTGTCAAAGTCACAGAGTGGAAACAAGTCGTCCCCAGAAAACACACCCTTAGGGACATCACTTCTAACCATACTCTATAGATGTGTCATACGCCCTACTTCTACATGCTAACCAGATCCCTGTCCACGTCGATAGGACTTCTAACTACCTGGATGTTGTGTTCTTTTTTTTAAAAAAACAATCGCACCTGTGGAACCTTACACACTTTGGAAGTCTGTAAAATCATGGCTAGCATAGACAGTGGGCTGAAGGGCCTAATAATGATAGGAAGGAGTTAAACAAATCACCTGATCTGCAGGACTAAGGGGGGTGGAAGCAGAGTAAAGCAAACCCAACGCTTTCAAAGAGCTGGCAAAACAATGGCGAGCGGCCAACTCTTCAGAGAGTCAACCGACCAATGAGCACTGTACTTGCTCGCTGGGAACACAAAACACACCACACTAACCTGGGACTGTTTGCCAAGCAGCCGTGCCTCCAGCTGTTTGAAGGACTGATGTTGGATGTTGACGTGCAGGGAGATGGAACGTGCTGACTGCACCACGGCACCAATCCGGGCAAGTTACAGGACGGCGGACTAACTGGCTTGCCTGAAGGAACTGGGGGAATAAGTCTCTTTGCACCCTCTTCAAACAGAGTCAAAAGCGGTCGCTGGGTATTCGACAGCCTTCCAAAATGGCGCTGCCTTGTCCACAACCTGTAGCAAGCTGGGGAGGAAAGTGCTAGAACAGTGTGCAGGCCAAACCTGGAGCAAGGGCAGCGGCACCTCCCGGCCCTGACCAGTGAAGCGGGCGGTCTAAGGGCATGGCCACAGATGGTCTGGCATTGAGAAAGCGCCTGTGAGTCCTGGCTCCAGTGCTGAGGAATAATTGATAAATTTGTCCTTTCAGACGCGCAGTGCTGGTCAAATCTCGCACCGTCACTGATGAAGGAAAGAAGCAAAATCAGGTCGAGATTAGACGGAACAGGACAGCCAAACTGCAGTGACTGCTTACAATATCTGGAGGAAAGCCAGGGCTGAACTTTCCTGCAAACACGAGCATCGATGGGCTGATCTTTCCTTGGGGTCAATAAGTGACAAAGGACGTCCCAGGAGGTCGCTTGTTGACTACCGAAGCAAAACTGCAGATCCTCGATTCTTTTTGTTTGAAGCCTTCTATATACGCCCACTGACACAAGCTTGGATGGTGCAGTGAATTCCTGTAGTATTTCTGTGCAGTTGGAGAGCACACGCAAGCCTCTGGCAATTGCCGACAAGTGTTCCAATAGCGGGGGCTTTTTGCAGAGTTTATGATGTGCTAGATCATTAAGCGGTAGGAGAGACAGATTCTTTGGTTTTATTTCTTCTACATGTTGGACCCTGTGGTCCAAATCGGAACTGATGCAGTTATTCCTCCTCTTGCAAAATTCCATGCACGCTGAAGTCCTGTTCAGGCAGAACTTTTCCAGTTGGGGCAAACTCGGAGTGCAATTTAAGAAATGTACTGTGCTGTTTAATTTCCTCAGTTTTAACCTGACAAATCCCTTCCTCTTATTTCTACACCTGAATCCATCCTTCTTGGCAGAGCAGATAGCGGCTGCTTCATTCACCAGCACTGTTACAGATCCACCAGGCGCCGTCTTTTCTTCCAGGATCTGCTGATTGCGTATATCCACCACACTCCTTACCTTCTGTTCCAAACACTTCACGGGCACTGGGTTTGTAACCGGTGATGGAACGGTCTCGGTCTCACATTCACTGGGCTCGACAGCTCTCAGGTATTTATCTTCACAACGCGATGCATCACTTTCACTGCAGGTACAAACATCCTGCCCTTTCGAGGTTAATGTTTTAAACTCCTCGTTTGGGAAGGTCTGAGCACTGCAGAATTCTGACACCTGGGTTTCCGCCATGCCCTGAACCCCCTTTCCCAGTGGATTTCTTGCTGCCCGAAGCTCACTTCCTACAGCATCAGTCAGCCCTGCTGCGACCAATCCTTCCGTACCATGTAGTGGCTTCTCTTCAGTGAAGTTGCTACTCACCACACCCTCTGCAGGAACTACACCGACTTTTTCATCCTCTAGAAGTGCTGAAGACCCTGGTGAAAGTTGAAGGAGCTCATTACCTGAAAACACCCAACTGGATGTCATACCCCAGGAATTCACTGCTTTAGCTGATCCCGACATTTTGTTGGTTATCGAATCCAGATATAGTGCAAACAAGCCATTCTCCCCACTGGTTGATGCAACTCCTAAGGGCTCAGCTTTGTAATCGGCTTCTTCTTCAGTCAAGTCATTGATTACGTCTGTAGGTATGTCTACCAACTCACCATCTGCAAGCACCTCATACATCACATCTTCACCTTCACCTGCAGGTTCAGCTGCTTCACGCACACTGCCCGGCAGCAGTCCGCCGCCATGTGCTTCATTGACTGCCACACTTCCTTCCATGGCTGGGTCACCTGCAGTGTACATCTCCATGGCAATGCCAGTGACATCTGTAGGTATGTCAGCCAACTCATTCTCCATTAGTTCCCCGTCAGTTGCCACATCATAAAACACTCCCATGGTCAGCTCAACTCCTGCGGAAACCTCCATTACAGCATCAGTAGCTGCATTACTCTCCCCAAGCTGGTCGCTGGTCAGTGCCTCTCCTTTTGGACTTTCACTTGGAATGCCACCCTCCACAGTCACATCTGGAGAGAGCTTTGACACTGCACTCTTGGGAAGGATACATCTGGCTGCTACAACACCCAAAGGTACTGGCTTGATTACATCTTCAGTAGCCAAGTGAGTGGGCACTGTAATTGTAGGTACATTAGTCAGCTTATCTTGTGTTGGAAGTTCAAAGGTTGTACATTCTGCAGTAGTTTCTACTCCTGCGAGTGGCCCAGGGACCACCAGATTCCCAGCAGGCATTTCATTGGCTCTCACATCTTCAATGGGCATGGCCGAGGTTACTACATCACCCAGAGCTTCTGTCTGACCTGAAGATGCCTCGATCAATGCACTCTTGGCTGTACCATTGGTTGTTGCAACTCCCAACAGTACTATTTTGGCCACCTCCCCCTCTGTAGTCAACCCACTGGGTGCTGCATCCACTGATCGATCAGCCAGCTGGCCTCTTCCTACATTAGCACAAGTCCCACGTTGACCAACTGTCTCACCTCCCAATACCCCGCTGCGTGACCCACACTCTGCAAAAGCATCATCGGTCACCCCGCCCTCCACAGGTGCTTTACTTGGAGGCAACCCATTGTGTGCCAGAGTCCTAATGGTTGCTGCACTACAAGCAAGCACTTTGTCAGTCACAACATTCCCTGTAAGCAAGTGGTTGGTTGCTATGGCAGCTGAAGGCATCCAGTCAGGCACATCACTGGTCACTATACCTCTTAAAGGCACTTTGTGAACTGAATCAATCCCCAGATGTTTCTCAGAGGCTGCTGCCGGGAGAGGTACCACAATCCCTTTAAGTGCCTCCCCGGTACTCTTGCTTTCTCCAGAGACCCTCCTGGCCTTCTCTACTCCAACAGGCATTGCCGGAGCTTCACGTTGTGGAATCTTCGGACACGCGGTTTCTTCCGACGCATCACTGCTCGTTCCACTTTCTGTACACATTTCATTGGCCGACGCTGTAAACAAATGCTCAGTGCTGCACAGTGGAGAGTCGGATTGTGTTTCACGGTGAACATTGGCAGGGACTCCTCCCTTGCAGTTATCCATCACACTGCGACCTTCTGCTCTCTCACTAATCGACGGGGTAGTTCTACAGTTCGAGTCATCTTCACCTGCCACAAGACAGACAATTAGCAGCAGTTCACCAAGCACACAGAAACATGTTACAAATGGAATCTAGTTCTATCTACCTTTATCCTAGTCAATTTGATGGGTTGACGTTGAGCTTAGTTAACTTAACCAGGTTGGCATGCTGTTGCAGTGGTTAGTGCTGCTGCTCACAGCTCCTGCAACCCAGATTTGATCCTGACCTTTGGTGCTGTCTGTGTGGAGTTTGCAGGATCTTCCTGTGACTGTGTGGGTTTCCACCGGGTGCTCCAGCTTCCTCCCACATCCCAAAGGTGGTTGTTAATTGGCTGTGAATTGCCCTGGTGCAGGTGACTGGAACCAGTATTGACCTCCTTTCTAATGAGTAATAGAAAATAACCCAGCAGCAAGAATGGGAAGGGACAATTCCTATTGTTCTCTGAAGACCTACGGCAGCTCAATTTAACACAGTGGTGTCTCTGTGAACCTGGACCCAAGTTTGAAATTGAAGCCTCTGCTTAGTATTCTGGTGACACAGGAGACTGCAGATGGTTGAATCTGGAGCAACACACAAACCGCTGGAGTCAGGCAGCATCTGTGGAGGCAGAGGGATAGTCTATGTTTTTGGTCAAGACCCTGCGTCAGGACTGTGGAGTGTAATGGGGAGATGGCTAGTATAAAGAGGTGAGGTGGAGGGGCGAGGCAGGGGCTGGCAAGTGGGAGGTGACAGAATCCTGGTACAGCTTCACAGCATCTTTTCTTTAAAACTTAATTACGGACAAAATTAAAGAGTAAAAAGAAAACATTTATGACTGCAGTTGGAACATCTTAAAAACCTAGGCTGCAGTAAAAAAAAAAATTGGCCATGGAACAAGAATTAGAAGGATATTTGCAAGGATATGGGGGAAACACAGGATATTTGGATAGCGCTTCCAAAACAAGAGAGCAAATTTTGAATGGCTGAATGGTTGCTGCCCTAATTGAAAAGTTCTGTGAACAATATTGTAATACTGGTTTGCCAATAAAATGTCTTAGCCCATTTAAAGGGGTTTGTTCGCAAGTTCTTGATCAAGATGGGTGGGTCACATCAGCTCACTTACTGCACCTTATAAATTCTAGATTTATCTTTGAAGGTGGCAAAACTGGTATTTTTAAAATCACTTTGCTCTTTCCTCTCATCCTCAGAGAAACCTTTGGATTACAACAGATTGCCAACTTCATTCCTACCTCATAGTGCAGGGGCATGGAGAGAACCTGGATTCTTACAGCAGCTCCAGACAGTGCCCCAAAGCACCCACATCCATCCTTATGACTGCATTACAAAAATATTTAGGTAGGTAGCTGTGTCAGAGGGTATTAGTGCATGGTTCCAGAATAAAGGGAAGAAAGGCACCTATCATTTTAAAGACGTCGACAAGGAAATCTTGCCCACGACACCTCATTAGACCCTTTGGAAAAATGCCTCAGGATCTTATTTACATGAACAGGCCTTTGATCCTTAAGCCCTTTCACATAAATGCAATGTAGAGCAGGGATTTGAACAGCCAATTTATCTTCCTGGGGCAATTTATCTTCCTCACTGATTAATGGAAGAGCTACTTTTCAAATAATGCTCAAAGATCTTCAGCCTCTATCTGAATGGCCAAGTTTTGGTTCAAAGAGCAGTTCTTCAGCCTATCCAATTCTCATACCTTATTTGGATCTGTAGCTGTGGAATAGAATGGAGTCTGCGTTGCCAATGTCAGGACATTGGTTGGTGCTCACATAGTGAGTGGGATCTCACACTTGGCGATCAATGCCACAGCTACTTCAATGGGAACTTTTTTTGTCCAATTACGCCGGCAAACTCTCCATCACAATGTCTGAAGCACTTACCTTTAGTGTTGATAGATCTGAGACAACTGAACGAAAACACAAGTCCAAAGACAACTGCAAACTTGCAAAATTCTACTTGGGTAGATGTCTACACCATGTACATGCTGGGCGTGACATTCACGTGTCCTTTATTGTTCCTGCACATCACACTGAGGATGGCAACATCCTAGCCACCTGCCCCAAATTTAGAGGTTTAATGCATGAAGTCTATTTGGGGGTCAAGCTACACATTGCAGATGGAATGTTATAACTTATGAAAAGATTTGCCTGCTCACCACTCAAGCCAGCTGGGTTCACACAGGGCTGGATGTGGACTTGAGGAATCTCTGCCTTCAGAGTGACGCTTCTAAAGAAGGAAAAGTTATGTTTAAAAAGATTGGTAAAAGGATTCTCACATACCCACTCTATAATTCTCACGTGTACCAAATAGTTCAGTGTTTGTTTTATATTAATTTTTAATTACATTAACTGTGGTTAATCTACCACCTACAAATACTGAATTCTGTGAACAATATTGTAATACTGGTTTGCCAATAAAATGTCTTAGCCCATTTAAAGGGGTTTGTTCGCAAGTTCTTGATCAAGGTGGGTGGGTCACATCAGCTCACTTGCTGCACCTTATCAATTCTAGATTTATCTTGAAGAAGGCAAAACTGTGTATTTTTAAAATTACTTGCTCTTTCCTCTCTTCCTCAGAGAAACCTTTGGATTACAACAGATTCCCAACTTCATTTCTACCTCATAGTGCATGAACGTGAGGGAAATGGTAGGGTTAGGACATTGCGCAGAACTCTGTGATAAATTCTGAATTGTGAAAAGGCATCAAGTTATTCACTCAACAAGCAGCTTTTTGACTTTTTTTTTTAAAAACATTGACAGCTTCATATTTGGTGATCTATTATTGGATATACAATTCTAATTTTAAAAATATCAAAACAGTCCCAATTGTATTTGGTGAGCCCAAAAGCAGAAATTCTACTTAACGAAGGACCAACCAGCACATAACTTGTAGAAGGCAAAGTGTTTGACTAACTTGACTGATTTTTGTTTCTCTGATGGAGGAGCTGAATTTAAAGTTCTGAGAGAGTGCCAGTGCTTAGTAAAAGCTAATGTCTTTCATTGAAATAAAACTTATAACAGGCTAAAAAGCAAATAAATAACAGACTTAAGGATGGCAGTGCGGGTTGTGTGTCGGGACCTCAGAGTCCGAGCGTGTGACATGGGAGACCGTCAGAAGAAAACACATTTCCAATAGATGTCTCCATCTTGAAACTCTCCAGTTCAGTTATCTAGTTGGACTGCAACATTCTGATAAAGAAGGGAGAGGAAGACAACCTGGGAGCCTGGTCACTCCTCAAAAGATGCAAGGGGAGAACAGGGGTGTGTGACTGAGAGTGTACAGTGAAAGGGAATGCAAGGGAGATTCAGTACAACAGTTAACCGTGAGGACAAGGGTAAAGCTGTTGGAGAGTCAGGGAGAATGCTGACCATGCACCTTATAACAGGCAGCTCCCTGAAGGGATGGTACAGTGAGAGATACTCCACAACTAGAGGCCAAATGCATCCATTGTAGGCACAATCAAATCCCCAGTATGGTCTGTGCCTACCTGGCACGGTGGTAGGAAATATTCAACACCAACTTGGAAGGATATTGGAGGAGGTGGTGGAGGATCCAGCAGTTGTGGTTCCTGCTGAAGCCAACCAAGTGGGAAGGAGATCACATCAGGAGCAGGGTCAGGGTCCTTCCAAAGTTAATGCAAAGGAAATAAAAATGATCAAAAAGATGAAAGGTTGACATCTCTTCAGGGCCGGATGATTTCCTTCCCAGAGGTTACAACAGGTAGGTGGGAGCACTGGAAGACTGTAGAAGCAGCTCCAAAGTTTGACTTGAAACCATTCCTTTAGATCGGAAAGTTGCGCACATCACTCTTGCTACTGTGAAAAGTAAGGGCTATAGGCAGATTATTTACATTACTGGGAAGTTACTGGAGTCTGGGATTAAGGACTGCGCAACTGGAAGTCTTCAGCCAAGTCCCTGCTACAGACTTGTAAAGATCAAGTCATACACAAGGAAGTCAAATGGACTTTGAAAAGTTTGACCAGAGCTTAGGGATAACAACAACAACTGAAAATGCTGTCAGTGTAAGTTTGTGATGTATATAAATGACCTGGATGGGTTAGTAAGTTTGCAGATGATACGAAGATTGGTGGTGTGGATAGTGTAAAAGACTGGCAAAGGATACAGCAGGATACAGATCAGTTGCAGATACGGGCGGAGAAATGGCAGATGCAGTTCAACCCGGCCAGATGTGAAGAGCTGCACCTTGGGAGATCAAATATAAAGAGACAGTACGCTATTAAGGGTAAGATCCTTAATAGTATTGGTGAGCAGAGGGATCTTGGGGTCTTAGCTCCCTGAAAGTGGCCATGCAGGTTGATAGGGTGGTAAAGAAGGCACATGGCATGCTTGCCTTCATTAGTCGAGGCAATGAGTTCAAGAGTCGGGAAGTTACGTTGCAGCTTTATAAAACTTTAGTTAGGCCACATCTGGAGCATTGCATTCAGTTCTGGTCACCCCATTATAGGAAGGATGTGGAGGCTTTGGAGAGGGTGCAGAAGAGGTTTACCAAGATGGTGCCTGGATTAGAGGGTATGTGCTATGAGGAGAGGTTGGACAAACTTGGGTTGTTCTCTCAGGAGCTGTGGAGGCTGAGGGGAGATCTGATAGAGGTTTATAAGATTGAGAGGCATAGATAGAGTGGACAGCCAGTATCTTTTCCCCAGGGTCGAACTGTCTAATACCAGAGGGCATGCATTTAAGATGAGAGGGGGTAAGTTCAAAGGAGATTTGCGGGGCAAGTTTTTTTTTAAGTACACAGAGTGGAGGGTGCCTGGGGTGGTGGTGGAGGCAGATACGACAGAGGTATTCAAGAAGCTCTTCCATAGACACATGAATGCGAGGGAAATGGTAGGATAGGGACATTGTGCAGGCAGGAGGGATTAGTTTAGTTGGGCATTTTATTACTAATGTAATTGGTTCAGCACAACAGTGTGGGCCGAAGGGCCTGTTCTATGTTCTACTCATATTAAACCTCTCTTTCTACCAAGGCTGCCTGACCAGAGGATTCTGCTTTTGTCACTTGCCCAGTATTCACAGTATTTTCCTTCTGTTGGGTGTAGGAGAATGTCTATACCTTTCTGCCTCCTGGAAGCCTAAAGGTCCCTCGTAATAGATTGTTAGCTAAAATGGTGAAGCTCTTGGAATTGAAAGAAAATTCATAATCTGGCCAGGAAATTGTCTCAGCAGCAAGATACAGGAATGTGGATAATAAGTACCCAAACTGGCAGGGTTTAACTACTCACAGAGATTGTATGTTATAAACATTCAGAATGGTTATGGCATAAAGCTCGCACCCAAGTTTACCAGTGATGTACTGCGAGCCATTTGAACAGAAACAGCAAATTGCAAAGACTGTGCAAATGGATTAAACGGTGCTAGATGCACTTTAATGCAGGCAAACGCGAGGTCCTGCACTTTGGACCTAAAAGCTGAACAGCCTTTTCTAAAGCTGGAAAATCTCCAAAGCAATGGGATATCCAAAGAGGTTTTTTTTGGGGGGGCGGGGGGGGTGGGGGGGGGGGGGGGGAGAGAAGCAGGAAGGTAGAAGGGGAAGTAGATTAGAGCGTCACAGACCAGTACAAAGTTATGAAAAGGCTTTTGGGATGCTGCCTTTTAAAAGGAGAAGTAAAAGGAGACCTATTATACTACAGTTATACAGAGCCCTGGTTCAACCAGTCCCCGAATACTGTGAGCAGTTCTACATGGAGGTTATACAGACCTTGAACAGAGTAATGTGCAGACCAGAATTATGAAACAGGGCTGTATTGCCTGATATACAAGCTTTAAAAGGTGTTCTGACTGGTTAACAAATACCAAGGAGAAGGTAGGCACAGATTTCTGTTAGTTGGGGAAGCTGGGACTTGTGGGTGTAGTCAGAGCCGGGTCTCAGGAGTAATGGAACACATCTACTGGAAGAGAAACAGAAGTTTGAAACTCATCAATGGATGCCACGTCACAATATTTAATGCAAGACTGGTAGGGTTTTGATAACTAAAAAAGGTATTAAGGGATGAAGAAAAGATTTTAGTTCAACCTTGATTTCATTAAACCACTAAATAGACAAGGGGTTACACAGCCTCCTCCTACGCTCAGCTGGACTATAGTCAAGAATCAGTAGAGGCCCAATGAATGAAACACTCCCGTATGACAAACTGTTCACAGGAAGGGTCGATCTTTGAGCAGTCAGTTTGAAACATGCACTGCAGGTCGATACTCACTCACTGATGGCTGACGACCACGTCTCGGGTCCCACTTCACCATCGGCCTGTGGACATGGAAAGGATTAAAAGGTCAGAGAACAGCAACATTGCTCCAGCTTCACACAAGGTGGCCAACAGGTGCTCAGAGCATCCAGCCCAGAACCAGAGGGCACAGCCTCAAAGACACATGGATCGCAGGAATTATGATATTTGTGTGCCTTCTGGAGGAGATGTTTAACCGAGAACACATGCCCCAAGGTGGATGTAGAAAACCACATACACTCTTTCAAGGAAGAGAGGACGAGTTCTGGCCAATGTCTATCCCTCAATCAGAGCTACTATTGGTCATCCACACACACTTGCTTATGGGAGCTTGCTGTGCACAGATTGCCACATTCCCGACACTACAGCTGCAACTTGAAAGAGCACTTTTGGGACGTCCAGAGGTTATGAAAGGTGCCGTACAAACCCAGGTCCTTTCTCCTGAAGCAATAAGGTGATGACACTGCCCGGATTGGAATGCACAGCTCCTGTGTAGCAATTGGTGCAACAAGTAGACCCGATTATTGGGGATACAACTGGGGTTGTCACACCCTCACCACCAGGTTTCCTCACTGCAGGTTAAGGGGAAAAAATTTCATATCAATGGGAGCACTAATCTTCTGGATTCTATTTTAGTTTAACACTTACAAGATTTTTCCTCAACAGCTGCTCAACTTCAGGGAATCTTTTAAGGTTGAATGCACACTCCAATCTCAATCAAAATTAAAGGTAATTTTATTCCCAGGAAGTGGACAATTATAGTAAGACTCCCCTTAAGCCCACTTTTGGTTACCGTGGGGTACCTCTGAATCCTATGTAGATGTTGTTCCAAGTACTACCAGTCCACTTACCAGGAAATGGTTCCTTGGGCTTCCCCCTCTGGTCAATTAGACCATGGTTTATCTGCATTGTGGACTGGACCCAAATGTGGAGGTGCAGGCCAGACCAGGCGAGTGTAAATCGACCCCGACCCCTGGTGCACCTTGGTGGCATTGCAGCGATAGACAGGCCCTTGGCCACTTTACCCCGCTCAGTATTCCACAAGTTACAACACGCAAGCAGCTCAAATTTATCATGGTGGATTTGAATTAGTGTCCTCAGGAATGGTAGCCCAGTATATTAACATGCAGCAACTTAAGAGAAACAAAATTAGTTTCAAAGCTCATCATTAATGCTTTCCACTTGTACTAGAGGCATTGAGATTCAGTTCACTAGTGATCTGGATATGCCTATTGGGCAGGGTAGTTCAGTAGCTTAAAACGTAACCCTGACTGTGGTCCAAAACAGTTGTTTTTAAAATGTATTTTGTTTAGAAGACCCACTTTAACCAAATGGCTCACCCATGTGACCTGGTAAGACGCACGGTAGTGTAGCAGTTAGCGTAATGCTATTACAGCACCAGCGACCAGAGTTCAATTCCGCCACTGTCTGTAAGGAGTTTATACGTTCTCCCCGTGGGTTTTCTCTAGGTTCACCGGTTTCCTCCCACATTCCAAAGACGTACAGGTTAGGAGCTGTGGGCGTGCCATGTTGGCGCCGGAAGAGTGGCGACACTTGCGGGCTGCCCCCAGCACATTCTGAGTAACGCAAAAAGGCGCATTTCACCATGTGTTTCAATGTACATGGGACTAATGAATAAATATACACCAGTGTTTAAAGCAGAGATAGCAACCCATTTTGTTTTTATTTAAAAAGACATCTCTCTGTCCAGTTGAAGGTTACAGCTGCCCGCTCTGAAAATAAGTGATCTAAAGTGCCTGGTGGAGGCCAAGTTGAAGAACGAATGTTAAACTCTGTTGCCCAAGCTAGCGGGGATAGCATGCTGAAGCAGAAGGTTAAGGCTGCTAACTCCAGAGAATGGGGTGCATAACATTACCCGAGTGCAGACTGCAAAGTCCCAGCTGTTCCAGGACTTACACGCAAACCACCAAACGCAGATTTTTTTTTAAAAAAGAAAAGCTTCATTTATAGGATATGGACCACTGGCAAAGCCCAAGTTTACTGACCATCCACAAATGGCCCCAAAAGCCTGGCGGTCAGCTGTTTTGTTTGAACTGCTTACTTTCTGATGCAGGTACTGTTGAAGAGATAGCCCCAGTATTAGAGCCAGTGATAATGGAAGAACAGCAATACTTCCAGGTCAGGACGGTACGTGTCCGGGAGGGGAAACTGTAGGTAGTGGGCTTCCTCTACGTATCTGCCGCCCTTGCCCTTCCTGAAGGTAGGTTTGAGAGGTACGGTATAAGCAGCCCTGGCAGCTAACTACATTTCATAGATAGTACACACTGCAGCCATGGTGAAGGGAATGGTTCGGGTGGAGTGAACGTTTGGCGGTTGTGGGAACAAGGATGTGCCATCGAGCAGGTTATTCAGTCCTGCATGGAGTCTAGTTTCAAGTACTGTTGGATCTATACTTGTCGAGGCAAGTGGAGCATATAGAGCACTGTTTGTTGTGTCTGAGGGATGGTGGGAAGGATTTGGGGGAGATGCTTGTTGCAGGATACCCAACACAATTTAGACACAGTATCCATGTGCCTGATCCAGTTGATAGTTAGTTCCCCCAGGACAAAGATGAGAGGGGCTCTCCAGTATCACGGAGAGATGGTTTGATATTTATTAGGATATGGCTATTGGCTGGCATTGTGTGAATGCCACTCACCATTTAAGCACTAATGCCTGAACGTTGTCCAGGGGCATGGACTGCTTCATGTTACAAGGAGTTGAACACTGTGCAAATCAGCTCTTATCCAATTCTGGATGTCATTTTCTCATTACTATTTCTGGCAACATCCCATGTGCAAAACGGTTGCCAAAGCTTCCTGTATTGGAACAGTAAAGACACTTCAGAAATACTTTCTTCCAGTGTTTATCAAGTTACCTGCAGTGGGAGGTGATGTCATTAAAGCACAAGGTCCTGAGGGAGCTTGATAAGGTAATGCCACGAGAACATTACTCCTGATTGGGAAGCCTAGAAACTGGGGCAGAGTCTTTATTCTAAGGGTCAACCACTTCAGACCGAGCGAGAAGTACCTACTTGTAAATCTGAATATACTCAACAACAGAGCTCTCTGGGTAGTGAACTCCAAAGGATTATTAGGCTCAGGCCAGTAAACAAAAGTTGAAACAAAAAGTCACACCAGACATGATTTTACAGAATGGTGGAGCAGGATTGAAGCCACGTGACCCACTCCTGCTCCTATCGTCATTTTTTGATAATGATCTGATAGAAAGCCGGCTCAATATCTATTCTTTCCGCACAGCTAAAGCATTTCAGTCTGTTATCCTCTGCAATATCCCCAGGGTCTTGACATCCTTTCTACCGGAGGGACTGAAAACTAACAATATACGAGCCATGCCCAATCAGTGATTATAGTCTCTGGTCTCATTTGAAGAGGGTATGTAAACAGATGATCGCTTTTTAAAAAAAAACTTATTTTGGTGAATCAAACATCCTAAATTAAGCCCTGCTGGTAAGCATTAACTTTACCGCGCATTATCACCTTAGAAACACATCCATTGCAGCACAGAAAATTTGAGCCCACCTCATCCGTGCTGTGATGTCTATCTACACCAAGTCCATTTGCCTGCATCCGTCTACACCTTCCCTATCCAAGTGCCTTAAACATTCTAACAGTATCTGCCTTCACAACTGCTCTGGCAGCTCACTAACCACCCTCTGCGTGAAAAAAACTCTCACCTTTAAATTTCTCCCCCTCACCATAAACGTGTCCCCTCTAGTTCTGGAGACCCCTACCCAGGGAGAAAGGCATGACCATCTATCCTACGTCCTTTATAATCTTACTAACCTCTAAAAAGGTCAGCCCTTGGCCTCCTACGTTCCAGTGAGAACAAACCCGGCCTCTCTAGCCTCTTATAACTACAGCCCTCCAATCCAGACAACACTTCCACACACTATCGTTACCACATCCTTCCTGTAATGGGGCGACCAGACCTGTACACAATACTCGAAGTGCAGCCTGACCAATGTTTTGTACATTTACAACATGACCCAACTGTTACCTCCAATGCCTCAGCCCATGAAGGCAAGTACACCAGATACCATCTTCACCACCCCATCCACAGAGCTATGGACCTTCAGCTGTCTGGTTTATTCCTTATTGCACAGGATGCTACAACGGCATCACTTCTCCACATCCAACGTGGCTCAGACCTTGCAGGCAGAATCTTCTGTCAGACCTCGCAGGCAGAATCTTCTGTCAGACCTCGCAGGCAGAATCTTCTGTCAGACCTCGTTCTATGCTGCAACCTTCTTGTACCTGAGTCCCAGCATCCCCTCTTGTACAGTTGTCCAGTCTATAGCTGCTCCCAGCCCCATGCCACCAACACACCTATCACCGTCACAATACCTTAGAATCGTGGGACTGTTGCACAAGTGGTCGATTTACTCACAGTCCAGAGATCAGGATGGATGATGCTGAGACTCAAGTTCAATTCCCACCACGGCAGCTGCAGCATTTAATGTCAGTTCATTAAATAACCTAGATTTTAAAACCTCGTCTCAGTAAGGGCGACCACAAAACTACTGATCTCCTTCAAGGCCAACACAGCCCACAAATATCCGTCTGGAGAAAGGAAATCTGCCATCCTTACCTGGTCTGGTCGATGTACAAATCCACGAGAGCACAAGTAGCAGAAACAGAAGGCCATTCAGCCCATCAAACCTGCTCCACCGTTCAATAGGATCATTGCTCATCCACTTTTCTGCACTCCCCATGACCCTGGATTCCCACTGATTAGATATCTCTCATCTCAGCCGACCACGCCCACTCCTCTGGGGCAAGGGAGCCTCAAAGACAAACTTCAGAAGAATTCTTTTCACCTCGGTCTTAAACAGATGCCTCTTATTCTGAGGCCACGTCCAATGTGGTTGATTTTTAGCTGCCTACCATGCCTCTCAGCCGTATCAAAGTTGCTGAATGAAACCCCAGCAAAATCAGACCTGCATATCAGAAACGCTGCTGAGACCAGAGAGCTGACCTCGCGAAGTTAGAGTCAAAGTTATTCAGCATGGAAACAGGACCCACAGCCCATGTCAGTGCCAACCATTTTATTCTCCTCACCTTCCCATCAATTCCCCCCAGATTCTACCACTCACCTACACACTAGGGGACAATTAAGTGACCAATTAACCTACCAACCTTCACACCTTTGGGAAATGGGAGACCAGAACCAGCCAGAAGAAACTATGCAGTCATAGGGAGTACATGCAAACTCCACACAGACAGCAAAGGTCAGGATCGAATCCAGATCACTGGAGCTGAGGCAGTAGCTCTACTGACTGGACCACTGCGCTGCCCCGCTTCACAAACATCTAGGGATTGATGCTAGTATTGGGACGATTACACCACAGGCTGATAAAGAAACTGCCTGACCCAATCACAACTTACCAGTACATCAGACTCCGAGTACACCCTGAACTGCCAGCAGGCAAGACCAACAACAAGTCACAGCACAACAGTTTACAGTAAGGAGTGACCCGGAGTTGTTAACGTCAGTCCATGACCGTCTGGTCAAACGCGGGCAAGGAAACCTCCCCCTTGATCGCCAACCATCTTTATCTCGAGGTGCTCAATGGACCGTCCCTCTCAGCTTCCTCCGAGATCCCCACCACATTAGAGTCCAGTCTTCAGACAAGTTAATTCACTCCATCTGATATCAAGAAACTGCTGAGAGCACTGGATACGGTAAAGGCTGTTGGACCAGACAATATCCCAACTTAGTACTGAACACCAGCACCCCGAAACTACCTGTGCCTCCAAGCCAGGCTGTTCCAACAGCTACAACCCCACAATGTCAGAAGTTGGCCAGGTATGACCCATCCCCAAAAAGCAGGATAAATCCAGTCAGTTAATTTCCAAGCAGTTTGATCTCAATTGTCAGCAAACGGTGTCACTGCCAATAGGTGTCCCAATAACTTGCTCATGATGGTTTGTTGAGGCTTCAACCAGGAGGAAGTTTTATATAATCTGCAAAATTTAAAATGATGCACAAGTCCACATCGTTTACGTTCCATGAGAAGAGCCATAACCCCAACGCCTGGAGATGCCACAGCATTCCTCTCCCCCATTCTATCCTTTCATCAACTGTGTCCACCTCTCCACTGGACTGTTGCTGTTTACAGCTATTATGTGGCATTTTGAAACACAGAAGAGATACAGCACAGAAACAGGCCCTTCAGCCCATCGAGGCCACACCAACCACCCATTTACACTAACCCCACATTCTCATCCACTCTTGTCCCCCTCCATTCTACCACTCGCCCTAACACACTTGGGGGGCAATTTCCAGTGGCCGACAACCCACGTCTTTGGGACGTGGGAGGAAATTGGAGCACCTGGAGGGAAACCCATGTGGTCACGGGAAGAACATGCAAACTCCACACAGACAGCACCAGAGGTCAGGATCGAACCCGGGTCTCCCCAGGTGTGAGGGAGCGGCTCTACCAGCTGTGCCACTGAGCTGCTCTGAACTCCTGATAATCTAGAGTCGTGTCTGGACTACACTTCAAAAGAAATAACAAATCGGTTGAATGCAATTTTCCTTCAGTGGATCCCTACAAGCTGTTGCAAATAAACTAATGTTTCCCAAGTGACAAATTTGTCCTATGACATTTTCCTTTTCTATTTCCAACAGCCAGTTTACTTCTGGAGCATTCATGTTTGCCTATTATATGGTCTGGTTATCTTCTGTCATTGCCTCGCTTCAGCTTTCCAATCTCCTCAGTGTGAACAGAGTCTCAAGAGACAGTAATATTCCAGACTGTGGTTACTTCAAGTTGCTGCACTTTCAGTAAAGATATGGGGGAAAACTTACAGACCAGCAGTATCAAGGAAGACGAGGAGAAGTTTACAGAAACTTTCCTACAGCAGAGACATTTAATTTGCTTGTCTATTCCAGGTAAGGGCAGGCATGGTCGTGTAGCGGTTAGCATAATGCTTTACAGTGCTGGCAACCTGGGTTCAATTCTGGCCACTGTCTGTAAGGAGTTTGTATGTTCTCCCCATGTCTGTGTGAGTTTCCTCCCACATTCCAAAGACGTACGGGTTAGGAAGTTGTGGGCATGCTGTGTTGGCGCCGGAAGCGTGACAACACTTGCGGGCTGCCCCCAGAACACTCGACGCAAAAGAAGCATTTCACTGTGTGTTTCGATGTACATGTGACTATTAAAGATATCTTATTCACATATGATTTCAGAGCAGGAGTAGGCCACTCAGCCCCTCAATATATAAAATCGTGACTGATCCAACTGTAACCTTAACTCTACCCCCAGTAACCTTCCACCCCACCTTGTTTATCAGAAATTTATTCTGCTTTAAAAATGTTCAAAGACTACTCCTGGAGGAATAAAATTCCAGTGATTCAGAAAAAAATTGCCCTTCCTCTGTTGTAAATGGGTATCTGCTTATATTAACGCAATGATCTAGAGTTCTAAATTCTACAGGAGGAAACATCCATTCTGATAACCCGTCAGAATTTGATGTTTCAATCACGTCCCCTCTCACTCTTCGGAACTCCAGCAGACAAGACAAACCTGCCTGACACTCTCTCATAAGACAACCTGCTCATTCCAGGTTGTGGTCTGGTAACCCTTTTGTGAACATCCTTCCTTAAACAATGAGACCAATACTGCACACGGTAGTCCATGTGTGAGCTCATCAAAGCCCCACACGTTTGAAGCATAAACACCCTACTTGTCATAGCACAGAAACCCACCACATCTGTACTGAGCATCAGGCACCCATCTATACTAATCCTATTTACCAGTGTTTGGTCTGTAACCCACGTTGCCTTGGCAATTCAAGAACTCATCAAGATATTTAAATGTTGCGAGAGTCTCTGCCTCACCCTCAGGCAGTTTAACTCACCTCCAGATTTTAACCACCCTCTGGGTGAAAAAGAAGTCCTTCTCAGATCCCCTCCAAACTTCTTACCCTAAACACATGTCCTCTAGTTCTTGACACCTCTACTATGGGGTGAAGGTTCCTACCATCTACCCTATTAGGTATTCTGCTGCCAAGTTACCTTCATTTTTCATTGACATATTTGATTAAAGGGCTCTTCAACACTGTATAAATGTGATTTGTGCACTGTCTTTAGCACAGTAAAATGATCAAGTGCGTCAGAGGAGAGTGTTCAAATAAAAATCAACTCCATTAGAGGGAAATGCAGAGCTTCAAAGCCACATAACCAAAGGCTCAGCCAGTAGCTAGGCAGAATGGATCAGGCACACACCAGGCCAGAGCAGATCTGGAAGTGGGGTTTAGGGAGTTGGAGAGGCAAGGCCATGGAAGGATTCAAACACTAGCAGGAGAACACTACAGTGAAAAATCTGATGACCCAGGACCCAGTGAGCAAGAGGAGGAACAGACGAATAGTATTTACTGTGACTTGGAAAAAAACGAGGCCATCCAAAAGTGCTGCAATAACAGTCAACGGCTGTTGAAGATCTAAACGAGCTCTGGAGATCATACTGACAGCATGGATGGTGCCCTGATGTTGAGAGTTGTCTGGTTTAGTCACAGTTGCCAGGGAGATGGAGACAGTAAATAAGAACTTGAACATAATGAGTAGAATGCATCCCTTGTGGCTGCTCTACCATTCAATAAGATCACAGCTGATCCCAAGATGAGAGTACTTTCCTTCCTGATCACCATACAGTTGGATCCCTTCAGCATCCGAACATTTACCCATCTCAACCTTTAACATATCCAACGACTGAGCATCCAGCCCCCAGGTGGAAAAATTCCAAGGTTTACAAAACTGCAAAGAAATTTCCCACCTCACCCCCTAACCCCATTGGAGTCTACAGACCAGTCCCTGCCCCTAAAGTTGCAGTCTCTCACCAAGAGGAAACCACCTCAGCATCAACTCCACCAATCCCTCGGAATCCTACGTCTCGGTGAGGTTGCCTGGCCAAATTCCTCAATTGCACTTATGCATAGGATTACCGCTCATCTCAGGAATCAATCGCTTGAACCTTAACTACACTTTGAAGGCCAGGGTAACCTTCCTCGATGGAGTGACCAAAAACCCACAGAGGGCCCCAAATGCCCCCGTATAATCTCAGTATGACAGGCTTCAGAATGATGGACGTTTTTGTGACACAGAGGCTGCTCAGAAGCAGTTTCTTTTTTTCTGTTGCATACATCAATGATTTAGACTTAAATGTAAGGGGCATGACAAAGTAGTTTGGAGTTGATACAAGAACTGGCTGCGTGGTTGACTTGGACGAGGAAAACTTTAGATTGCAGGACTGGGCGGAGGAGTGGTGAATGATGTAATCTGGAGGGGGACAGACTGGAGCAGCAGGTGATGCTGCTGCCTCACAGCTCCAGCGACCCTGGTTCAATCCTGACCTCTGGTTCAATTTAAACATTCTCCTTTTGTGACTGTGCACGTTTCCTCTCACATCCCAAAGAGGTGCTGACTGGTAGATTAATTGGGCTGCAGTAAATGCCCCCAGTGTAGGTGGGTGGTGCTGAATCAGAGCGGAGTTAATGGACATGAGAGTGTGAGGTAATGCAAGTGCAGGAAAGTGCAACGAGCTATGGGAACGTCCAACAAGCAGCAACTACAGGAGGCCCTGGAATCTATGTCAACAGACCCTCAGAGGTAAAGGACAGACAAATAAGCTGGTTTAAGGCAAAATACAGGGCATTTCCTTTATTGGCTAACACACAATACAAGAGCAGGAAAGTTATAGTAGAATTGAACACAAAGCATATTGGGCCACAGCTTGAGCACTGCATTTAGTGCTGGTCACCAAATTATACGGAAGTTGCAATTGTGCTGGAGAGGGTGCGGAGGTGATCGATGTGGATATTGCCAGGAGTGGAGAAATTTAACTACAAGATTGAAAGGCGGCAATCTCAGCCTATGCAATTAGCAGAGGCAGGGCAGGCATAATTCATAAAAAGGATCCGGAGAAGATGAATAGGAAGCACCCACTTCCATTAGTAAACGTATGAAAGTCTGGATTGGTCCACAGCAGATACAGGAACTTCCACAAACTTCCCAAATAGAGGTCCCCTGTTCAGACACATTCACCCTTCCCCTATAAGACAGAGTTGGGTGCTGGGGGGGGGCATGCGGGGGAAGAAAAGAGAGGGGAAAAAGATGAGATGCCCGTTAAGCAACTTGCTGTGGAGAAACAGTATGGCCCAGCAGATAGTTGAGAGGGAGAGACAAGGGATGCTAGGGTTCAGAGTTGACCCAGCTAGCTTATCTAAAGCCTACAGCATGAGTGAGGAAAATGCAAACAGATAATTTAATAAACAGGCAAATGACAGGTTTCTGTAGACTTCAAGTTCTCCCAGAATCCAAGGTTGAATAAAACTACATTACATTCTTGCTTTGGTTTTAATACACCAGATTTTAAATGGATTACTTGCAGGTACAAGCTGTTAAATTCCAAGTTCATTTGATTTAAAAAAAAAATAAACTGTAAGAAACCAAAGAGAATACTCTAGGGATTTACAGCATACAACACAAAAGATGTTTCATACACAGGGATGTGTTGACAAAGTAAGCAAAGATGAAAGAGGTCTGGCAATGATCAGCTTTACTAAGAGAAGACATTCCTTCCAAACCATCCCACACATCCCAGAAAGGGCATGCCTGAAGATGCAAGGATATGCCTGGGTGCCAGGAGTGAATTGTGTAAACAGCAGGAAGTAAAAGCAAGCAGGTAAAACTGTGCCAGAAGGAGTTCACTGTGGAGGGAATGCCAAGCTACCCACAGTGTTATGTTGCTTAGATCCCAGGTTTTCTTAATAATGGGATATTAGGAACTATAATGGAGCAAAACAATTTGGGTGCCCACGTACACAAAGCTGGCAGAAAAATGGCTGGAAATGCTGATTTGATGAAAGTTCATCGACCTGAAACCTTAATCGTTCCACCTCTTCAGATGCTGCCTGATCTGCCAACTATTTCCAGCATTGTCACTTCTTCCCTTTATACTTCCAACATCTGCCATGTTTTGTGTCTGAAGTGCAAAGCTGGCACAGTTTTTAAACAGGTGTTCAGAAAGGACAATGGGACGCTGGCCTCATCTCAGAGCGAGTGCGATGGAGGAACTTTTATAATCAGATCCTGTAGTACATTCAGTTCTGGGCATCACACCTCGGGAAAGATATAACGGCCAGTTAGGGCATATAGCACAGATTTACCAGAATGATACTAGAACACAAGATTAGAGAGATTACAAACCTTGCTTCATTTCTTCAAAATTAGAAGGCAAGCTAGTTTAAAAAAAAAACTTCTGGTGAAAGAAATCTACAGCAAGGTAGAATAAGCTCAGAGTAAACAGAATACATGGCACCAATAAATACAGCAGCAAGTGCAAAAAAAAAACAATGTAATGGTGCAAACTATGGTAGTGGAAAAATGCTCACGTGCCAATAGTGGAAGGGGTAAAATTAAATTTTTTTTTTAATTTTATTTACATCATGGTAACAGGCCCTTCTGGCCCAACGGGTCCGCGCTGCCCATTTTAAACCCTAAATTAACCTACCCGTACATCTTTAGAATGTGGGAGGAAACCGGAGCACCTGGAGGAAACCCACGCAGACACGGGAGAATGTACAAACTCCTTACAGACAGTGACGGGAATCGAACCCCGATTGCTGGTGCTGTAATAGCGTCGCGCTAACCGCTACGCTACTGTGCCGCCCTCACAAAGAGTTCCAAAAATAAAAATGTGGCTTCACCACTGGGAAGGAGATGGGATATGAAAGACGAAGTGGTAGGGATGGGTACAATTGCAATGTTTAATAGACATTTAGGCAGGTACTTGAATAGGAAAGGTTTGAGAGGGATATGGGCCAAATGCAGGGAAATGGGAACATCTCAAGTAGACAGCTTGGCCAGCATGGAACAGTTGGGCCAAAAGGGCCTGTTTCCGTGCTGCACAACTTCATGACTCTAATCCTAAAGCTGGAGACAGGCTACTCAGGGAGGCCCATTTCATAGACAAAAGCCGTACAAATTTCTCTGTTCTTCCAAATGATGCAGATCAAAGCTAGAGTACCAGGAGATTCGGTTGGAGGTGGGTCTGCAGACTATGGGGCAATAATGGTAAATGCACGATACAGAGCAGCTGTAATCCAACACACCAGGTGCCCAAACTACACTTTCAGTCCATTCTCACTTAACTTTTATCCCATTTTCTGTCGGCAGTGATGATATAGGGAGGGAGAGGAGAGTCGGCAGAAGGGCTACAAGTAACTTAACAAGGTGCCCGTGAAGGGATTCACCATTGGAAACCATTGAGAACCTCCTTCATGCAACCTGATCAGACCGTGCCCTGTGCTGATGCCAAAGCCTCACCTTCCAACAGGATAACTTCTGTGCCAAAGGAACTTCACGAGGCCACTTTTTGTAAATACTGGCTTACCGAACCCAGTAAACAGTCACTGACCTGCAAGACTTCCCAGAAGACAAAAGCTGAAAGACTAACAGAGCCAAGCTCCCACTCCTCCTGCTCACTACAGCTGGCATTGGGTTCTCACCTGGTTACTGCCTGGATTCACAACTGAATGTGGCTTACTCTGCCGACCTACAGAGTGGCTCTTCCCTACAGCCCCTGCTCCCTTTCTCTGCTCCAATTCAACTTCCTGAGACAACTTTCCACTCGCTTGCTTCTTGCGGTTAGCACGAGCCTCCGATTTTTCTTCACCGTCGCCGGCAGCTGGCAACTCGCTCTTCCTGGGTTTGGCATTCCGTCTCTTGTTCCCAATGTTCGGTGATGCAACCAGCCCGAGGTTAGCTACCTTTCGGTAGTTCAGCTTCCGGACTGTCCTCCCGCTGGATTTGAGATTATGGGTTCGGGTGTGGGGCGCAGGTGCTGGGTCAGGGGGCTGGCTCTGGATGGATGTCCTGGTAACTCTCTTACACTGAAGCTCCTGTGTCAGGAGATGGGAGGCAGCCTCCGACACGGACATCTGCCCGTCTTGCTCCCCATGCTTGTGGGGTGGCGGGACGGCCTGTGGCTGCGATGGCCTGTTAGGGACAGGGACTCTAGTCACTCTCCTGCTTCGAAGTCTGATGCACAGCCCCTGGGCCAGGAGAAAGGAGGCAGCTTCGGTGGTTGGCAACTGCTGGCCCCTGGTCACACTTCCGCCTACAATAGCAGAAAGCATGACTTCTGTTGTTGGGTGCTCGCTGTGGGAGGTGGGGAGGGACAAAGAGGGGGCTGAAGTTTACAACTTGTAGACGTTTTAGGCACTCATCTTACACAGCAACACCTATAAAAAAAAACAAAAACGAAACTGTAGAAAACCTCAAAATGCTTCCTAATTCTATGCTTAAGCACTTTTTAAAAAAAAATTATACCCACCCAGACAGGGCTAGTAGTAAAAATTAAATAGGCAACACCTATCTAGCCCTACCTATTACTCTCAAGTAGGGGTGGCGTGGTAGTGCAGCTGCTTGGATCCCAACCTCTGGTGATGTCTGGTTCTCCCTTTAACTGTGTAGGCTTCCCCCGGATGCAGAACCAGTTTCCCTCCCACCCTGCCAAAGACCTGTAGGCTGGTAGGTTAATTGGCCACTACTAATTGCCCCAACGCAGGTATTTACAGGCACATGTGAGAGTAGGTAACGGAGAAACACATGGGGAATGGAATTGGTGTTGCTTTGTCATCAGGAAAAACCAATCAACATTAACTAGCACGGAACCAGCAATAAGAAACACTAGATCAAAGCCAGCCAATTGATCAATACACCTACTTTCAACCAGTTTTGGGAAACAATTAAGACAGCATATCTGGCACTAATTAATTAGCCACATCTCAGTTGGATAATTACCCTGAGGGGCTGTGACTTGAACCCACAACCTTCTGAGCCAGAGGTGCAAATACCTACCACCCACCCAGCCAAGTCTGTCTCTTCAGTAGTGTGGATGGTTCTTCGACTACAGCCCTCCACGAGATATCAGGCAGGAACCAGACCTGGGCAATGGAGGCGGGTAGCAGAAAGCCACCCAGGTTTGTGACGCGCCTCTCCTTGAGGTTTGCTTTGGCAGGATACAGCTGCAGGACCAGCGCCCCAATCCAAGTAATATGCAAGGAGGTATAAGCATGTAACATTTAGGCAACCTGTTCAACATCTCTTACAAGGAGGCAATCCATCAATAATCCCATGAAAAACAACTTGAATCCTTATAGGGAAATAAGTCAGCTGACGGCTGTAGAGAGAGGAGTTAACACTTCAGGTCTAAAATGAAAATAGAAAACACTGGAAACACTCAGGTCAGGCAGCAGCTGTGGAGAGAGAACCAGAGGCAACATTTTGGATCAACGTCAACCACTCCCCTCTCCATGTCACTGCCCGACCTGCAGAGTATTTGGTCCACTTTGTTTTTAAAACTTCAGATTTCCAGCATTTGCAGTTTGTAAAAAAAAATTCTCATTTACCGTTCCAGTTTGACGATCTTTTCACCAGATCTAATCGGGCTCTGATGAAAAGATAATGAGAAAGATGAATGCCAATTCGGTCTCCAAATCTGCAGCCTGACCTGCCAAGTATCCACTAAGGTAGAAACACGAAAAGGTGCGAAAAGTTACTCCTAATAATTTGACTTATGTAACGCTGTTTAAACACGATCGCACTTTTCATCCAAATAATACAAAATCCTCCAAAGTGCTGCGTTATTCCCCACTTTACCCTCGGTGACAGAACAAGGCAGCCAAACCTCAGGTCAGATTTTAAATTGAAGTGCAAGGTCCTCTGAAATTTGACTCTAGAAAGCTCCCCAAATGCAAACTGTGCAAAAGGATCCTGCTTCAGACTGACTGCTTACTCAGAGGAGGGACTGGTGAATGGAAGAACTTTCATCACCACCCAAGGGCAGAACTTGCTGTTGTGCCCAGTTTAATTTAGACACTGCCAAGAGCCCAGGTCACTCCAGTGAAGCAGCCCTGGACAGTAAGACTGAAAGCTGCCGATTTCCTTCTTTAGGAGTCATTTAAGCAGCTCGTGATCACAACACAGACACCGATGGTGAAAGGCACAGCAGGCAGCGAGAGCAAAATAAATTCAGATCAGAGAGCAGGAGGAGACTGGATCCACACAGGCTGGGGAGCAGCAGATCCAGCTGACAGAGGGAGAGATGCACAAGGTGCATCACTCACACCTCAATCAAGGCAACAACAAATCTGGAAGTCTTAAAGTACCAGCAACAGTCAGGAGGTTGTTTTCCTATCTGCATCACAGGCACCAAGTAGACAGCAGTCAGGGCATTTATTGCAAAACAGAGCAAGATTCAGCCTTGTTGAAGGACAGAAGCAGATGCACTTGGATATGGTATCTGGAGAATAAACTTACACACCATCTATGGAAACTGAGCAATTTTAGCAAACCATACGGCAAGATATTTTCAGAACTTTTTTCTTGAAAAGAAAAAAGAATCATTTTCATTATGTGGACAGCCAGCAATTATTGCCCTTCCTGAACTCCCTGGGGAGATGGTGGTAGCGAGCTGTCTTCTTGAATCTCTGCAGTCCAACAATATCCCGGACGGAAGAATTTTTGGGAGTTTAATCCCGCAGTAAAACTTTGATAATTCAATGTACGTGGCACTTTGGTGGTGCCTACCTAGCAGATTTTCTGGATTTTGCAGAATTAATATGGAATAATATCCAACACATTCCAAATTCATTTTTAAAAACATCGCACAGTATTATAATTAAATTTACCAGTGAACCCAGTGATCACCTGGATCAGATTTCCAAGTAGTCAGACAGCAGATTATCAGAGTTTTACTGCAGTGTTATAATTTCAATATAGATCAAGTGGTCAGAGAGTTTGCACATCCCCACTGCTTCCAGGCAGTACACTGCACAGGTTTGGGAGTCATGGCTAAAGTTTAACTGTAGTATCTCATTTTACAGATGGTACAGAGTGGGGGAAGCAGGTGTTTAAAGACAGACAAGGAGATGATCGAGGCTGCAATTGGAGTCATAAATTAATGTGGAAAATTTCCCTCAAACTGACTTGTGCGTTGCAAAGTGTGGAAAGGCCCTGGGGATATCAGGAGGTCTCCAACCCGTCCTTGCAGTATTCAGTAAAACTCCGATAATCCGGATTTCCCAATGGTTCAGAAAGCCTAGCGGTCTGACACCAAAGTTCAAAGTGTGGCGAATTATCAGAGATTTACTGTGCATGGTTGTCCAGGGGTATTAGCTTTCATAAGTCGAGGGATCGAGTTTAAGAGCCGCGAGGTAATGATGCAGCTCTACAAAACTCTGGTTGGACCACACTCAGAGTACTGTGTCCAGTTCTGGTCGCCGCATTATAGAAAGGATGTGGAAGCATTGGAAAGGGTGCAGAAGAGATTTACCAGGATGCTGCCTGGTTTAGAGAGTATGCATTATCAGGAGAGACTAAGGTATTTACTCTTTGGAGAGGAGGATGATGAGAGGAGATGTGATAGAGGTGTACAAAATATTAAGAGGAATAGATAGAGTGGACAGCCAGCACCTCTTTCCCAGGGCACCAATGCTCAATACAGTAATGGGTCCCATTTAAAGTAATGGGTGGGAAGTTCAAGGGAGATATCAGAGTAAGGTTTTTTTTACCCAGAGAGTGGTTGGGGCATGGAATACGCTGCCTGGGGTGGTGGTGGAGGAGGCAGGTACATTGGTCAAATTCAAGAGATTACTAGATAAGCCTATGGATGAATTTAAAATAGAGGGATATGTGGGAGGAAGGGGTTAGATAGTCTTAGGCAATGTTTAAAGGTCAGCACAACATTGTGGGCTGAAGGGCCTGTATTGCACTGTACTGTTCTATGTTCCAGGTAAGCTCCTGGTCAAAGGCAGCCTCCAGAAGGTCAGACTCCCCCATCCTCAAAGTTAAAGCTCAAAATGCAGAATCAAGCAGAAAATGCTGGAAATACTCAGCAGGTCAGGTCAGCAGGAAGAGAAACAGAGCCAACATTTCAGGTCGGGGACACTGTGTCAGACCTGGGAAGGAGAAGCAGCTTGTTAAGCTGCAGGGAGCATCGGGGGGGGGGGGGGGGTTGCGAGAATGTCTCAGAGGGCAAAACCGGGGTGACCATAGGGATAGGGAGCATGTAAACAGGGTTATCTGGTCAGTGAGTGAATGGAAGCAGTTAGAGGGTGAGACCATAGAAGAATGTAGAGGTTGCCAAACGCAGAGCAGGAAGACATCCCCGGCAGGTCAGGATGGGCATATCCTCCATTCCCTGAGGGAAGAAGAAAGGGGATTTCCAGGATCAAGCAGCACGGTTACTCGTTCTCACTTCCTCGGTCAATGCTCTGTGGCTGCAGCGTACACCACAAGTACTTCCACTGACAGCTACTGCAGTTTGTGGCTGCCTACTGCCAGGGTGATTGAAGATGGGCAACAAACATCCTGCAGGTGAATAGTTAACATACTGAGCTTTGCCATCCTGGATAAGAATGCTCATGAAGCCAACTCCTCCTGTTAGTTGTTCAACTCTCAACCACCATTCTGGGCCACAAACCTCTGTACAGCTCCACTGACTGTAGCACTGCACTTCTTCTGATCAGTACACGTAATCCAGGGATGCAGAGCTCCCAACCTTTAGCACAAACCAGGACTGGTCCCGACTGAGTAGTAGTGAGTGAAAGATAAGCTGGTAGACAAGTTTACAGCTCTAGGTGGAATACTCCTTACAGCAGTTTATGGATCCCCAGGTGCAGAAAACTAGTATCTGTTCTGAATCCACCCCATTCAACACTGCATGGTGTCTTCAGTGTGGAGGAACACAAGGATCAGGGTAATCATTCCCACTAAGGATGTCATGCAATAGATTAGCGAGGAAGAGTTTAATTAAGAGTTTTCCCTTCTTGTGGTTCTACCCATCAGGCTGCCAGCTATGTCCTTCAGGACCCAGCCAGGATGGTGCTCCCAAGTCACAGTGCTGGGCACTGAAGTCCCCCACCCAGGGGACATGTGCCCTTGCTACTCTTACTGCTTCCTCTAGGCATTGCTCAACATGGAAGTGTCCTGATTCAGCAGCTGAGGGAGGGTAGCAAGTGGTTTTATTTCCCACATTGACCTGACACCTTGAGATATGATGGGGATCATAGCTTATGTTCAAGGCCCACTGGGAGGTTAGTGGAGTCTGGGAGGTTGGGTGAAAGTTATGACCCTGTGAATATAACAAAAATCTGTCTATTGCTCAGCCTGTGGGACAGTTCTCCTGACTTTGGCACAACCGCAGTTGTTAACGAGGAAGACTTCAGGCTTGACTGGCCTCTCTAAAGTTAACACAGGAAGCATTGCTCTGCCAAAGTTTGCAAATTGCAAAAGGAGAGCACACCCAGCCGCCCAGCGCACTGCTACTTTCGCATGGTTTCTCCATGGTTACAAAACTGTCTGCTCACATTAGGAATGTTCCAAGTCAGTAAACACACTGAAGCTGGCTGAAACATTGCATGGAGAACAACAGGTTACCCAAAAACCTCCCCCTCCTCCTTCCCCTTCCTTTGCAATCCCCAACAACCTGGAGACCAGAATGAGATGACCACCACCTGCTGCAGTACACCATCACACCTCCTTGACACAAGGCTTCCACTGTCCTCCATGACACTATTGCTGACATTATCAGGTGACCCAGCACACCACAGGCTCAGGGCAAGGAATAACTGCACATCCTTTACCTCATCAGGACTCGAGTCCAAACCCTCTTTCTCTGGGTCGCTTTCCCCTGAGCCTAAACCATGTGGATCGAAAACATTACCCTACAAACAGAATCCTCATACCGAGTGTGACAGAAATAGACTCTTAGTCACACTCAAAGGACACGAGAGAGTGCCATCTCCCTGGTCCGGAGAGGTGCAAGCAGACCAGCGGTGCACTAACTGAAACCACAAAACTCACCACAGTCGACATCAGCCTGGTCATTGCCAAGCGGAAGCGAACATTACAAAAGGCAACAATAGGAGGCAGGTAGGTATCCTTGGTGCTCTTGTAGTTAGTCTTAAGTTCAAATTAGAACAGAACAGTTGAGTTAGTACAGAAAATATTAGAATAACTAAAGCACAAAAAACTACCAGATTAAATTTGAAATTAAAGACACTACTAAAGTAGCCAAACCACATACTATTTGATTAAAAACAAGACAAACCCAATTGAATACATACAGACCAAGGGAATTAAACCATACAAGGTTAGTTGAAGCAAGTGGTGCTGAAGTAAAGCACCATCACCAACAGGTTGAGTACACATGGGCCAATTCCGATTCTAATTAGTTTCTTGTGCATGAACAATTAATTACCTGCAGCTTATTTCTTGATCAAACATATTTAGTTAAGACATAAAAGTCTAGTCACCTCACTACAGGAAGGATGTCGAGGCTTTAGAGAGGGCGCAGAGGAGGTTTACTAGGACGCTGCCTGGATTAGAGGGCATGTGCTATCAGGAGAGGCTGGACAAACTTGGGCTCTTTTCTCTGGAGCGGTGGAGACTGAGGGGTGATCTGTTGGAAGTGTATAAAATTATGAGGGGCAGAGATAGGGTGGACAAGCAGTATCTTTTTCCCATTACTGAGCGATCCAATACCAGAGGGCATGCATTTAAGGTGAGGGGGGGGTAGGTTCAGAACAGACGTGAGGGGCAAGTTTTTTTTTACTCAGAGTGGTGGATGCCTGGAACGCGTTGCCTGATGGGGTGGTGGAGGCAAATTCATTGGGGGCTTTTAAGAGGGGCTTGGATGGGCACATGAATGAGAGGAAAATGGAGGGATGTGGGCATTCTGTAGGTAGGAGGGATTAGCTACGCCAGCACAACATTGGGGCCGAAGGGCCTGTTCTGTGCTGTACTGGTCTAAAAGTCCCAGTATTTTGGGATTGCAGTCGATGAGATGGTGAACAACCTGGACCGTCACATCTGCAAGTGGTGCTCCGTGCCCCAGCTCAGGCACGAGAATGGAAGAATTACTGGATAACTAACTGCAGAGTAATTTATCAAAGCAAAGCTCAGGTGTAGAAAGGAGGGTGTGGGGTGGGAACCATGGCGGGAGGATTAGGAATCAGAAGTCAGGCAGAGAAAACTGGTACATCGAGCTCAATACTCGAGCACAAGCAGAAAACCCAGACTTGAGGACAATGAGAAGGTATGAGGCAGGAGGCTGCCCAGAGGAGAAGGTGCAGATGGCAGTTACAGGGCTTCTATAATTAGGTGCACAGATAGTCTTCTTTGCTGAGTCTGCTCATCAGGTGTTGGGCATATAACATACTAAATTGTCTGGAAAAGGAGTGACTAGAACCAACTGCAGTGCTCCACAGGGATTGGGGGGAGTGGGGGAAAAGAAGGAAGGAGGAGGATTTGGGGGAAGAAAAAAAAGTTGGCAGCCAAATTAAAGAATGGGATCATTCCCAAACTATGGGCAGGTTGGCATTGGAACAAGCCAATAGGGAACGTCACTTGGAGTAGGCAACTGTGATAAGACTATTGAACGGTTCCCTTGTACGATGAGATGGAATCTGACCTCACGATCTACCTTGTTGTGACCTTGCACCTTATTGCGACCTTGCACCTTATTGCACTGCACTCTCTCTGTAGCTGTGACACTTTGTACTTTTTTTTTGTACTACAGCAATGCACTCTGTACTAACCCAATGCAGCTGCATTGTGTAATGAATTGACCTGTAAGGACAGTATGCAAGACAAGTTTTTCACTGTACCTCGGTACAAGTGATGATAATAAACCAACACTTACGGTATTGTGTTCAGTTCTGGTCGCCTCATTATAGAAGGATGTGGAAGCTTTAGAGAGGAAATTTACCAGGATGCTGCCTGGATTGGACAGCATGTCTCATGAGGATAAGTAGAGTGAACTAGGGCTTTTCTCTTTGGAGAGGAGGATGAGAGGTGACTTGATAGAGGTGTACAAGATGACAAGAGGCATAGATCCAGTGGACAGTCAGAGACTTTTTCCCAGGGTGAAAATGGCTAACACAAGGGCACATAATTTTAAGGTGATTGGAGGAAGGTATAAGGGGGATGTCGGGGTAAGTTGTTTTTTTTAAAAACACAGAGTGGTGGGTGCGTGGAACACACTGCCGGCAGAGGTTGTGGGGGCAGATACATTAGGGACATTTAGACAGCCACATGAATGATAGAAAAATGGAGGGCTATGTGGGAGGGAAGGGTTAGGTAGATCTTAGAGCAGGATAAAATGTCGGCACAACATTGTGGGCCGAAGGGCCTGTACTGTGCAATAGAGTTCTATGTTCCATGTCAGTGGGGCTGTAGACATGATTTGAGAAGAAAGGGCTCCAACTTGTGGGATCTGCCACCTGTACACACCAGGCATGACCAAAGAAAAGGTACAAACAAGGACAATGTTTGTAGCCAGAGTGTGGATGAAGTTCATTTCTCGTTTATTTATTTTCAGGTTACGGGCAAGCTGAGAAAATCCATCCCTAACTGCTCGAGAGAAGGTAACAGTGAGCAGCCTTCTCGAACCCCTTCACCAGAACCTCGCAGTCCTTCTGGTGAAGGTGCTCCCTCAGTTCTGATGGGGACGGAGCCCCAGGGTTTAGACCTGGTGACCATGAAGGAACAGTGATACATTTCCAAGTCAGGTTTATGTGCAGCTTGGGAGGGGAACTCATATTCCCATGTTGCCCATATCCTCCTTGATGGGGGGAGTTGTGGATGAAGATATACGAAAACAAAAACAGAGGAATATACATATAGGCAAATAACAAACAGTTCATGGGAGATTTAATCAGCCACCCAAATAAACCAGCAGGAGCAAGCAGCAAGAGAAGGGGAATAGAGTTCTTTTACAAAAGACATCCCCCATCTCAATCCTTGTACACAATTACAGAAGGGAAACAATGCAGGTGGATCTTGTACTGGGCAGCAGAGCAGAGCACAGGGGTAGGTGAGTCTTAGCACCAACAATGGTGACACACACTAGTCCCTCACCCGGTGCTACCTGCAGAGTGCTGATTCGTTACTGCACTATCGGTGGCCCCTGCCACCCCCCCCCCCCCCCCACCACTCCCCCAATGCGAACACATCCTGTAACAAAAAAAAGACCATCTTCTCAGTCTGCACACTTAAAGAGTGCTGGGAACTTGGCATGAGGCCCTGCCTCTCCTCACTGGTGCTGTGCCGAAATCCGACGTGAGAAGGTGCACCTCACCCCCGGCTTCTCACAGCCTCTGTGTTGAGAGAGACCATGGGATCTGGGAGATCGGTCATCACCTCCCGTGGGACGACTGAAGCTGCTGATGGTCTGAGCTTGCCCCCAGAGAGAAGCCCCTGGACCAGGGAGAGCCATGCAGACACAATAAAGAGCGGGACGGTGGCTTGCATACATCGCACGAGGACACACCACAGGATCCGTCCGGGCAGGCTGCCCACAGACGGAGCAGGCGCCGCCAGTCCCCAACCACGTCCCACACTCACAGTGCTGGCCAGGGTGCAGCCCCGAGCCACACATCTCAGCGCTGCATTGCTTGCCCAGTCCCCACAGACGCGACTTCTGCACCATGAGACTAGGGGTGAATCATCGCTGCAAGCACGCAGGGTGGGAGCAGGGATTCACGCCAGGCTCCAGCACAGCAGTACCGTCAGCAGGTCATCCCTCTGTAGCCAATACTGCCTGAACCCTCTCAACACCAATTCCACTGGGGTTCTTCCTGGGAACGCACCCTGAGGCACGATGTGAGGTCCCAGTGTTGTAGGGTCCATGTTTTTATGTAGTTAGAATGAAGTCGAAGGCAAATGAGATGAAGGGCAAAGTACAAGCAAGGATGGAACTAAAACAGGGAGATCAGATATGCAGTGGAAAATATTAAAATGTTCAATAAATATATTTCACATCTAACTCAAAAAGTGAGCTGACTGTGGATGAACAAAAGACCAAAGGCAAATCCAATCCAAAGACAACATCCAAAGACATATACTGGGAAAGGCAAGTCAGAACTTGGGATAGAAGCTTAGAACAATTAGGAAGGGAAAAACTACAAAGCCAGGTTATTCGAGGAACAATCTGACTCAGAACACATTGCAGGAAGTTACCCAGGCATGTACTGCTCACACAAAGCCAACTACAGCCTAATCTATTGTCACCTGGAGTGATGGAAGTTGCTTTCAAGGACACGTACTGATGAAACATTTGGGCTTCAGACTTTCAGAGCCTTGCTTTGAACACAGAACCAAATTCGAGAGGCAAGAATGGACCACCTTTAATGACATGGCAGCCTTTACAGAATTGAAGTTTTGGTAACTTGGATTCACAACCCCCTGGGCTGTTTCTCCAGTTCAGTTACACTGAGGGCATTGCTCAGACTAGTGGTGCTGACAGTCTTGATGCCAAGATTTGAACTTCCCAGACTCAGACAGTACAAAGGCTGCTGTGGGAACAGGATCCAGGGGCGAGAGAGGGGTTTTACAGGGGTGCCATGCTGAAGATGCAAATGCAGATAGAAAGTGGCTTAAAAATGAAACTGTTCTAGGTTCAGAAAAGGAACAATGAATACAAGACCCAATGCTGAACTTGTGCAAAAGTACACCAAGGCCACAGCTGCTGGGCACTCTGTCACCACGGCAAAGAACCATGGAAGGGAACAGTAGAAAACAGCACCAGGACACGAGGAGCAAGTTTTATAGGAAGACCAATTGCTTATACCTCAATAAAATGATTGAGGGGGATCTACCCTACTTCTGACAGTAAACAGTGAAAGGATTTCATTGAACAGCAAGTCATTAACCAGAGGACCTGGTCCAAGACAGCTGCCCGTGTAATTCTGAACTACCTAGACAAGACGGGATCTAACAAAATTATGAGGGGTATAGACAGAGTAAATGCGAGTAGGCTCTTTCCACCTAGATTAGGAGAGATAAGTACGAGAGGACATGGCTTTAGGGTGAAAGGGGAAAGATTTAGGGGGAACTTCTTCACTCAGAGAGTGGTGGGAGTGTGGAACGGGCTGCCATCTGATGTGGTAAGTGCGGGCTCACTCTATAAATTGGATAGATACATGGATGGGAGAGGTCTGGAGGGTTATGGACTGGGTGCAGGTCAATGGGACTAGCGGAATAAAGTTTCGGCACAGACTAGAAGGGCCGAATGGCCTGTTTTCTCTGCTGTAGTGTTCTATCATTCGGGTTGGAATTGGAAACAAACAGGTCTAAGTCTGTACCCAATCGAGGTTAGAGGAATAAGGATCTGACTGAAATGTACAAAATTCCGACAGGGCTCGAGAGCGGGTACAGGGAAGACACTTCCCCTCACTGGGGGTCTAGGACAGGGGATCAGTCTCAGGACACAGGGCAAGGCTGAATGAGAATGTCTTCATTCAGGGGGTAGTGAACCTGTGGGATTCTCTACCACAAAAGGCAGTAAAGACCCAATCACTGAATATATTTAAGGAGATACACAATTTCTCCAGATAAAAGGCATTGGGGTGTAGGGAGAGAGCAGGAATATAGTACGAGGGGATCAGCAATGATCCTGTTGAATGGAGTTGGGGGTGGGTGGGTAGGCTCAAAGAGAGGTACAACCTCCTCTGTCTGACGCTGTAATGATGTGTTGAAATGTTTTGTGATAATGACATTTTTCATGTTTCCAAGTATGTTTAAGCCAAGATGGCTGGAATTTTGGACAAGAGGGGAATCAAGAGTGACGGAGAACGTGCAAGGAGATGGAGCTGAGACCAAAAGGAAGTGGGCATCACTGGAAGGCCAGCATTTACTGTCCATCCGCAACTGCCCGAGAAGGTAGTGGGAGGCGGCCGTGCTGGTGAAGGTGCAACTGGTGCTGTTGGGGAGAAAGATCCAGTCAATGAGTCACAATCTTATTGAATGGGGAGGCAGGCAAGAGGCTGAATGGCCTAACCCTGCTCCCACTGACGTCGTGATGAAACATCGAGAGGGTGAAAGGAGGCGTGGTGGTGGTGGGGGGGGTGTATGGAGTCATACAGCACAGAAACAGGCCCTTTGGCCCAACTGGTCCATGCCGACCAAGATGCCCCATCCAAGCTAGTCCCATAACCTTCTAAACCTGTCCAATCATCTACGTACCTGTCCAACTGTCTTTTAAAAGTTGTTGTTGTATGAGGGATAAGATATACGTACATCTGTAACTATATAATACACCTGCCTCAACCACTTCCACTGGCAGCTCATTCCACACGGATATCACTCTTTGCGTAAAGAAGTTGCCCCTCATGTTCCTCTTAAATCTTTCCCCTCTCACCTTAAACCTTTCTCCTCTAGTTCTTGATACCCCAGCTCTGGGAAAAAGACCGAGTGCATTCACCCTATCTATGCCCCTCGTGATTTTATACACCTCTATAAGGTCACCTCTCAGTGTCCTACACTCCAAGGAACAAAGTCCTAGCCTGTCCAACCTCTCCCTATAACTCAGTCCCTCAAGTCCTGGCAGCATTCTCGCAAATCCTTTCTCACTCCTTCTAGTTTAATAACATCTTTCCTACAGCAGGGTGACCAAAAAGGAACACAATACTCCAAGTGGGGCCTCACCAGCATCCTGTACAACCGCACCGTGACCTCCCAACTTTTATACTCAATGCCCTGGCTCATGAAGGCCAGTGTGCCAAAAGCCTTCTTCACCACCCTGGCTGCCTGTAACTCCACTTTCAGTGAACCATTTACTGGTACTCTAAGGTCCCTCTGTTCTACAACATTTCCCAGGGCCCTGTTATTCACTACGAAAGTCCTACCTGGATTTGACTTTCCAAAGTGCAACACCTCACATTTATCCAAATTAAACTCCATTTGCCATTCCTCAGCCCACTTACTCAGCTGATCAAGATTCCCCCTGTAATTTTTGATAACCTTCTTCATTGTCCACTATACCACCTATTTCAGTGTCATCTGCAAACTTACTAACCATGTCCTGTACATTCTTATCCAAATCGTTGATATTGATGGCAAACAACAATGGGCCCAGCACCAGCCCCGAGACACACTACTAGTCACAGCCTCCAGTCCGAGAAACAACCTTCCACCATCACCCTCTGCTTTCTACCATGAAGCCAAATGTGTATCCATTAGCCAGCTCTCCCTGTATTCCATGTGATCTAACCTTCCAGAGCAGCCTACCATGTGGAGCCTTAAAGGTGTTACTGAAGTCCATATAAATCACATCTACTGCCCTGCCCTCATCAACTTTCTTGGTCACCTCATCAAAAAACTCAATCAAGCTCAGAAGACATGACCTCCCACGCACAAAGCCATGCTGACTACCCCTAATCGACTCCTGTCTTTTCAGGTGTATGTATATCTTATCCCTCAGAACCCTCTCCAGTAACTTGCCTCCTACAGATATTAGCCTTACCAGCCTATAGTTCCCAGGTTTTTTTGTGCCGCCCTTCATGAATAAAGGCACAACATTCGCTACCCTCCAGTCTACCACACCTCACCCCGGCTAACGAAGATTCAAATATCTCAGCCAGGGCTCCCGCAATTTCTTCTCTAGCCTCCCAATGTTCTTGGATATACCTGGTTGGGCCCAGGAGATCTGTCCACCTTCACACCTTTCAAGACATCCAGCACCTCCTCTACTGTAATGCAGACTATCCCCAAGACCTCCCCATTTACTTTTCCTAGTTCTGAAGTCTTCATGACTTGGTTCCCCTTTGGTCTCTATTCTCTGTCTCTAGTTACTTTCCCCCTTAATATACTTATAAAATCTCTTTAGATTTTCCTTAATCTTCTCTGCCAAAGTTATTTCATGTCCCTTTTTTGCCCTCTTGATTTCCTTAGAGCACACTTCTGCATCCCTTCTACTCCTCCAGGGACTCACTTGATCCCTGCTGCCTGTACCTGACCCATGCTGCCACCTTTTTCCTGGCGAGAGCCTCAATATCCCTCATCATCCAGGGTTCCCTACTCCTGCCAGCCTTGCTCTTCACTAACAGGAACGTGCAGACCTTGAGCTCTCACTATCTCACCTTTAAAAGCCTCCCACTTGCCTGTGGTCCCTTTGCCCGCAAATAACCTACTCCAATCAACCTTTGCCAGCTCCTGTCTCATACTGTCAAAATTCACCTTGCCCCAATTTAGAACCTGAACCTGTGGACTGGTTCTGTCCCTTTCCATAATTATTTTATAAGTAATAGAACTATGGTCACTGGTCCCAAAGTGCTCCCCCCACTGTCACCTCAGTCACTTGCTCCACCCCATTACCCAAGAGTAGGTCGAACTTTGCCCTCTCTCTAGTAGGGCCCTCTATATAGTGCCCAACAAATTCCACCCCATCTAAGCCCTTAACAGTACGGCAGTCCCAGTCTGTTAGGAAAGTTAAAATCCCCTATTATGACAACGCTATTATTCTTACAACTCTGCACAATCTCCCTGCGTATTTGTTCTTCTAATTCCCATTGACCTATTGGGGGCCTATAGTACAATCCCAACAATGTGATCATCCGCTTCTCATTTCTCAGCTCCACCCATAAAGCCTCACTGGATGGTCCCTCAGCAATTTTATCTCTGATTAATGCTGTGACATTCCCCTTAATCAGGAATGCATCTCCCCCTCCTCCACCTCTATCCCACCTAAAGCACCTGTACCCCAGAACATTAAGCTGCCAGTCCTGTCCCTCCCATAGCCACGTTTCCATAATGGCTAAAATATTACAGTCCCACACAGCTATCCCATGTAGCTACAGTATGTGTGGACAAAATCAGTAGCACAGACCAAGTGATGTTTCTGCTCTGCAACCGCTACATAACCCATCAAACCAATCTCCCACCTCAACGTTCTGGAGAGATAATTGGAGGCAGGAGGGACCAGGTTACAAAGGCAAGGACCTGGTAACAGCCTGCATGGACCAATGCAGCCCTGCATACAAGGTGAAAGCACTGCATTCCTCCTCCTACAGCTGCACTACTCACACCACTGCTGCAATGGTGCTGAAGAGAGATGCTCAAACAAAACTACCTTAAACACTGATGCTGATAGGATTTTAATTATAAAATTGTCCTCCAATTTCTCCCTGCCCCGTCACTATACAAGTAGTGTAGAGAAAGTCTGCTTTCACAAGAAAGTATTTCCCAAAGAGCAGAGGAAGAAAAGGCTATTTGGCTTACTGTGGTCTCTAGAAAGCAATTTCTCTGTCCAGAACAGTGGAACCAGTGGATATGGCCTGCGATGGAGGGGTGATCAATTCACAACCAACTACAGAAACGGGCAGGCACAGTAGTGTAGCGGTTAGTGTAACGCTATTGCAGTGCCAGCGACCCGGGTTCAATTCCGACTGCTGTCTGTAAGGAGTTTGTACGTTCTCCCGTGTGTCTGCGTGGGTTTCCTCCGGGTGCTCCGGTTTCCTCCCACATGCCAAAGATGTACGGGTTAGGAAGTTGTGGGCATGCTACATTGGCGCTGGAAGCGTGGCGACACTTGTGGGCTGCCCCCAGCACATTCTATGCAAAAAGATGTATTTCACTGTGTTTCGAAGTACATGTAATAAAGACATCTTTCTGTGTGGGCATGATAAATCAAAGAAACAGGCTCTCCAGGGTCAGTCATTCAAATTAGACACTTTTCAGAAAGGAACATTTTAGGATTTTGTATAAAAGGAATTAGAGACAAGCTGTGCATATTGGAGCAACAAACAATCTGCTGGAGGAACTCAGCGGGTGGAGAAGTGTCCGAGGGAGGGTGGGGTGGGGGGGGGGGGGGGGTAAGTTGCTGTCCATCCCCCCTCTCAGTCCTGATGCAGGATTTCCACCCGAAACATCGACAGCTCCTTCCCCCCCCCCCCCCCCAACAGATGCTACTTGACCCACTGAGCTCCTCCAGCAGATCGTTTGTTGCTCCAGATTCCAGCGTCTCCAGTCTCTTGTACTCGCATATTGGAGCTTAAATTAAAATAGAACATGCTGTTGATACTCAGCAGGTCAGGCGGCATTTGTAGTGAAAGGAAAACCAGAGCTAAGGTTTCAGCTCAATGATCCTTCAGCAGAACTGGGAAAAGTCACTTCAGACTGCAAACACAAAGGTCGAGACGGATAGAACAAAAGTTAACCTCCCTGAAGATTAATAACTTTGTTCTCACCTCTACCTGCAGGCTACGGCCTCTGGTTCCACTGGTCTGGACAAAGAACGTCTGCAATAAGGGAGGGACCAAGAAAGGTTGAACAACCAACACAAGTGTCGGTGGTGCCAGCTGAGGGAGGGTGGTGAAGGCTTATAATTCCCAGCTAATATTTGTTGCAGGTGAGACCAGGAGAGAGAGAAAAAGAGCTAAGAGTTAAAAATAATGTTGAAACTGCAAGATGTCCACTGGAGAAGCAAAACAATGCAGATGCTGGAAATCTGAAATGAAACCACAATGCTGGAAATACTCAGCAGATCAGGCAGCATCTGCAGAGAATGAACCAGAGTTAACATTTCTGAAAGGTCATTGGCATGAACTGCCAGCTCTGATACGATCAGCAAAAGTTGGTTAACATCAACAAGCTCCGACAGATCCCGAGAGCGGGAATGTGCCAAGCCTGAAGATGCTGTTTCGAGCTTGCTTTGGGTTTGTTTCTTTGAGGAGGCCCAAGGCGGAGATTAGAGTGGGATGGAGGATTAAAGGAAGAGGCACTGGAGTCTCAGGATCACCCATGCAGACTCAATGGAGGGTTCTGCAAAGCAGGAACCCAGCCTGTATTTGGTTCCTCAACACGAGACCACACGAGAACATAGCTTACTGGAAGTGAACCACTGCTTTACCTGAAGCTCACTTGGACAATTGTAGCTGTGACTCCCAAAGATCCACCCCCTACTGGGCTTTCCTTGAAGAATGCCTGGGTCTGATGTAGACTAATCCACAGAGGTTATTAACTAACAACTCCCAAAACATTGAGTATATTAGAATAGGGTAGCTAAGGAAGGAATAGGTCACCTCAGGGACCAGTGGGGTAATCTATGCATGGAGCCAGGTGATACGAACGAGATCCTAAATGAATGCTTCTCATCTGTATACACCAGGGAGAAAGACATGGAGGCTGGAGATGCAGTGAAACACTGATATTCTGCAGCACGTCCGTAACAGGAAGGATAAAGTGCCAGAAACATTGGAGATAAACCCCCAGGGCTGGACGGGATCTATCCCAGGAGGCTGAGGGAAGGGAGGAGATTTCTGGGGCTCTGACAGAGACTTTTGCATCTTCGTCAGCCACGGATGAAGTACCAGAGACTGGAGGATAGCTAACACTGTCCCCTCGTTCAAAAAGGGGCAGCAAGGACAAACCTGGAAACTACAGGCCGGTGAGCCTTACGTCAGTGGTGGGGAAGTTGTTGGAGGAGGTTCCGAGGGACAGGATTTATGTTCACTTGGAAAGGCGGGGATTGATTAGGAGGAGTCAGTATGGTTTTGCGCAGGAGAGATCCTGTCTCACAAATCAGATTGAGTTGTTTTTGAAAAGATGGCTAGGAAAGTTGGTGAGTGCAGAATGGTAGGCATGGTTTACATAGACCTCAGGAGGACTTCTGACAAGGACCCACATGGTAGGCTGGTCCAGAAGGTGAAGGCATAAGTGATCTGAGGCATGTTGGTGAACTGGATCCAAACTTGGCTGGGTGATAGAGGCAGAGGGTGTTGTGGACGGGTGTTTTTCTGACTGGAAATCTGTAACCAGTGGTGTACCACACGGATTCATGCTGGACTTTTGTTGTCTGTGATATATGTACATAGATAATGAGGATGGGAATGCAAGTGCTTTGATGAGCACCTATGAGCACAATGCAAAAACAGCAAAGCTGTAGATAGTGCAGTTGGTTGTCAAAGAACAGAGGGTCATTGATCATCTGAGAGTTGGGTGGAGCACTGGCAGATGGAATTTAATACAGACAAGTGTGATGTAGAGCTGGTAAGTCAGAGTAAATGGCAGGGACCTTAGGAGTGTTGATGGACAGAATCTTTGGGGTGCAAGTTCATAGCTCCCTGAAAGTGACAACACAGGTAGATAAGGTAGTGAAAAGGTACTTGGTATACTTGCCTTCATAGGCCGAGGCATTGAGTACAAGAGTTGGGACTTCACATTGCAATTGTGCAAAACGTTGGTTAGACTGCATTTGGAGTATCGTGTACAGTTCTGGCCGCCACACTGCAGGAAGGATGTGGGGGGAACAGAGAGAATGCGGAAGAGATTGACCAAGCTGTTGCCTGGAAATGAGGGCTGTAGTTACAAGGAGAGATTGGATGGGCTGGGTTTGTTCTCAGGGAAGTTGGGAGGCCAGGGTGGGGGGGGTGACCTTACAGAGGTTTATAACATCAGCATAGATAGTCAGAATCTTTCATCCCGGGGCAGGGGACTCAAGAACTAGAGGGCACAGGTTTAAAGTGAGAGGGGAGAAATTTAAATCAGATCTGAGGGGTAAGTTTTACCCCCCCCCCCCACACGAAGAATGGTGAATATCTGGAATGAGCTGCCAGAGGCAGATACAATTACAGCATTTAAAAAGACACTTGGATAGGAAAGGCATGGAAGCACTCAGGCAGATGGGATTAGCATAGATAGGTACCAGGGTGTGCATGCACAAGATGGGCCCGTCTGTCCAGTCTGACTCTGCATCATGTACTTGTCAGAACAGTGAGTGATCAAAACGGACCTTGGCATTTACAAGGAAAGGGATCTGTGTGACAGTGGAAGGAGGGGAAAATCACTCACCCACATTTACTGGTTGCTAATCACGTCACACAAAAGCAGACCTCCAGATCTTAACACAGAGTTGACTCAGCAGGTTTCAACTGCCCAAGTAGTCAAACTATCCGCAAAAGGTTAGCCCCAGCTGGAATAGCAGTGATCCCACGAGTCTTGGAATGAACAGGCTCCACTAGCAATGACCAATTCTAGGGAGGTGAAGGAAGTTAGGAGACAGCAGTCACTCATGTACGTGAGTGGACAGCATATTGCTGCAGGATAGTCACCCAGGTGGCCCTAAGTCACAGCAACCAAGGTCATTCATCGCACAGGATGCAAACAAATGGTGATCCAAAGAAAATACATTACAGACAAAACCACACAGTTCCACACATCCCAGTGACCTGACAACTTCCCTTCCCCACGGTACTTTTGCAATTAGGAAAACAACAATTGAAGGACCATTTTAAAAATCTGGTCTGGATCAGTGTTACAAACCATTTTCTTTGTGCACCTCTCTCTTCAGTAACCTTGCTGCAAGCCCACCATTTTACTTTGCACATCTAATCATCGGATTTCTAAATGTCTTGAAGCAAAATTCAAGCACGTAGATCCATACACAGAAACAGCAATCAGATACCCTAGTACTAAACACTGGAAATACATCACCCACCCTTCTGTATCTACAAAAAAAAAGCAAGACAACGCTGCTTTTGATATTGAAACTCTCAGGTTAGACATCAATCGTGAAGATTGATCTTTCAAAACTACCTTGGGCTTTGGAACCTCTCCATCTGAAATGAAAGAGCTTTTATACACAAGACATTAAATCCAATGAACCCAATGGGCTTTCTTGTATTTTCTACTAGCTGCATGCGTCTGACTGGGTCCCCACCGTCTGTGCGAATGACTGCTCTTAAAAGATCTAAAATTTCCCTCAAAGTTGACAGCAACGATCCGAATGGTGAATTGGGACCCCACACCTCTTGCAGGAAGGCAGGGTATCGGGACCAAACCGGGGTAGGGGGTCTACCCATACCTGAATATACAACCTTTGTGACCTTGCAAACCCAAAATGCACCAAGATACAAATAACCCATCATTTATGAAACTATTCACTTTTAAAGCACAGCACCCAAACACCCCCTCCCCTCCCCTCCCTCGGCATTATGAAGCAGTTTCGCTTTTAAGACGAAATGCAAATTTAGATCACGTTATAAAAAGTATTTTTTTTGCAATAATTCCCCCACCCATTCTGATCGGTACGGGAACAGTCTCCGACACGAACAGTTTGCATTAGTCACTTGGCCATTGAGGGAGGGGAAGGAAGGGAAGGGGAGGGGAGGGGGGGGAAGAGGGTGAAAGCCGGAGTGCCCCCCGCTTGCGCCGGGGAGGGGGAAGGACTAGGGTGGATACAGTACCGGTGCTACAGGCTGCGCCGGTGTCCAGTGTCCGGGGCCCGGCCGCTCCGCCCGCTCCGCCCGGCCCGACCCGGCTCCCCTGTCACGCGGCCGCGCGCACACATTCGTTACTTTTTTTCCGCTTCCTGCCGGCGCTGAGAGCGCCTCTCCCATTGGCCCGGCCGCTCGCAACATGTATCCAATCTCGGGCAGCCGCCGGCCAATCGGCGCGCTCCTTTCATGCGCCGGCCGGGGCGACATTCCAATCGGCGGAGCGCGGGGGGGGGGGGCTCGCCATGGAAACCGCTCCCCACCTCGAGACAAAGTTCCATGGGGGGGGGGAGGGAGGGTGGAGGGTGTGGAAGGTGTTGGAGGAGGGGGTAGGGAGGGGGGAGGGTGTTGGAGGGGGTAGGGGGTTAGGGGTAGGGAGGGGGTGGAGGGTGTTGGAGGAGGGAGGAGGGAGGAGGGAGGAGGGGGTGGGGGGTTAGGGGTAGGGAGGGTGTTGGGGGGAGGGGGTGGAAGGTGTTGGAGGAGGGGGGGTGGGGGGTTAGGGGTAGGGAGGGTGTGGAGGGTGTTGGGGAGGGGGTGGAAGGTGTTGGTGGAGGGGGGGTGGGGGGTTAGGGGTAGGGAGGGTGTTGGGGGGAGGGGGTGGAAGGTGTTGGAGGGGGGGAGGGTGTGTGGGGTTGGGGGGGTGGAAGGTGTGTGGGGTAGGGGGAAGGGGTGTGTGGCGTAGGGGGAAGGGGTGTAGGGGGTGGGGGTGTGTGGGGTAGGGGGAGGGGGTGGAGGGTGTGTGGGGTAGGGGAGGGGGTGTGTGGGGGGAGGGGGGTGGAGGGTGTGTGGGGTGGGGGAGGGTGTGCGGGGTAGGGGGGAGGGGGTGGAAGGTGTTGGAGGAGGGGGGCAGGGTGTGTGGGGTTGGGGGGGTGGAAGGTGTGTGGGGTAGGGGGTGGGGGTGTAGGGGGAGGGTGTGTGGGGTAGGGGAGGGGGTGGAAGGTGTTGGAGGAGGGGGGCAGGGTGTGTGGGGTTGGGGGGGTGGAAGGTGTGTGGGGTAGGGGGAGGGGGTGGGGGTGTAGGGGGAGGGGGTGGGGGTGTGTGGGGTAGGGGTGGAGGGTGTGGGGGGCAGGGATTGGAGGGTGTGGGGGGAGGGGGTTGGGGGAGGGGGGTGGAGGGTGTGTGGGGGAGGGGGTGGAGGGTGTTGGGGGTAGGGGTGGAGGGTGTGTGGGGGAGGGGGTGGAGGGTGTGTGGGGGAGGGGGTGGAGGGTGTGGGGGTCACTGCCTGCTTGGTCCCACGTTATCCGGGAGGCGGGGGTTCCTGCAGCGCTGACATTGCTGTGGGCGGTGAGAGCCTTCCTGCCGCTGTCGTTGCGTAACGTGGCAGGAGCAGAGCCTCTCTGGTAACAGCGTCCCTTCAGAGGAAACTGCCCCCAGAACTGTCCCTGGATCCCTCCCCCCAAATTCTCCATGCACTGGCCTTTTCCTCACAGTCTCATCGCCTTTTGTTTTTTTAAAATATATATTTTTGGTTCCGCCTGGATATGACTCACTCTCACTCAACTACTAACTCAGTGTAACTGCACTGTGTAATGAATTGGCCTGTACGATCAGTATGCAAGACAAGTTTTTCACTGTACCTCGGTACAAGTGACGATAATATACCAATACCGACTGTCTCACAAGTTTGGTCAGGGAGGGTGTTTCCTATCCGGGTGCACTTGCTAACCAGAGCAGTCAGTGCAAACCCTATCCTTGGAGGTGCTGTGCTCTCGTTTTTACTCCCAGTGAAGCCAAACTGAGCACGATGGGTGCTGTTTTCCTGGAGAACAGGTCCAGCTCTTGGCTGTGCACCATAATTGGATGGGCAGTGGGACATCCATCACTCCGGCAGGTGGAGAATTTGGCCGTCTGGCTCCTCAAAACTCGCTCTACAATTCTTCAAAATTTCCTATCTCGTCTCCATTGCCCTGCACTATCCCCACCCCCAGAAGTATATGGAGTAGTCAGATTGTGATGTCAGACCATGTGAAATGTCATTTGACATCAATGCTGCCCAGTAGATTCTTGATGATCCTGCTAGCACAGAGAACCCAGCACTTGGCAGTGGGAAGAGCCAGCTCCCACATCTGCATAGCTTAAAGGGATTATCCATCACGTTGTATGAGAGAAACAAAGGACCGCAGATGCGGGAATCGAGATGAAAAACACGATGATACTGGAGGAACTCAGCAGGCCAGGCAGCATCCGTGGGGAAAAACAGAAGGTCAACATTTCAGGTCAGGACTGAAGGTAGGAAAAGGGGAAGCCCAATATATAGGGGGGAAACCAGCAGTGATAGGTGGACTGAAGAGGGGAGGCAGGGTGGGCACAAGGTGGTCTCATTTTCCTCTCCTCCCTTCCCCTCCATGGGGTGCCTGCCTCCTTCCCTTTGACCCATCCCCCGGTGGATCTGCTCTCCCCTCCTCCCCCGCACCTGCCCGTCACCATCTCTTACCTGCATCTACCTGTCGCCACCCTGTGCCCACCCCCGTTTGTCCACCTATCACTGCTCTGCTTTTCCCCCCTTTTCCTATCTTCAGTCCTGAAGAAGGGTCCTGACCCGGAATGTTGACCGCCTGCTTTTCTCCACGGATGCTGCCTGGCCTGCTGAGTTCCTCCAGCATCTTGTTCTTTTTTTTAATCCATTTCAGTTACGGTGTGGAGAGTTGCTGATGCAGATTTGCAGGAATTCAGCAACGTCGAGATGTGGCAGATCCTGCGGGTGTGCAAGGCACACTGAAGTTCAACTTCGTATAGCTCAATGGTTTGGATCAAAGCCCCGCAGTCCTGCCACAAGTAGTTGTGAATGAAGGTGGACAGTGGATCAGCTGAGAGGAAGATACTCCCAGGAATGTTGCCTTCCTCAAGGACATCAGAGCCCACGTGTGAGAGCCAAAGACAAGCCTGAAAGTACTCAACCACATTCAGCTGGAAGTGCTGAGTAGATGAGGCTGCACAGAAAACTAATGAAACAGAATGAGGCCATTTGGCCCATTATGTCAATGCTGGTTAAAGAGGAGCTCCCCAGCTTAGTCCCATCTTCCTGCAACAGGTCAATAGTACTAGTACATATCCAAGCACTGTTTAAATGTGGCAAGGGTTCCTTCCTCTACCACCTCTTCGAGCAGTGAGCTCCAGACCCCACCCTCTGATTGACGTAGTTTCTCTGCATCTCCCCACTAAATGTCTGCAACCTGTTTTTTTGACCACCTTCTAAGGGAAATCGACCCTTCCTATTGGCTCTATGGCACCCATAGTTTTATACTCTCCAGTCAAATCTCCCATTAGGTCGAAGTCACAACGGCTGATACTGAGGTCGCAAAGCTTACAGTGAGTGCTAATGAGACAACATTTCACTGCACAAAGCACAGGGGCTTTCCAGGGAATATGAAAGATGATGGATTGACTCCCAGTCGGGAAAAGATTATGTACAAGATCAAATACAACGTGGCTTCCTTCTATTATTGATACACTCCTTGTCTCCACCCATTGCTGTTACAAAGTGCACTCAGATATGCAACATTGGCTAGAATCTGGCCCTTACCAAACTTATTCTCAGATCCCCTGCCCTGTCCTGCCCTCGCCTTGCAAGCACTGACACTCCTGGAGCCCACTTATAATTATTAAAATATTCCAAAGACTTTGCTCTTAGAATTATTAACCCCCTCATGGGACACTCTCTACAGTTAATGATGCACATATGGGCCATCCACCTCCCTACAAGTTAATGACTCACTCCTGGGACAACCCCCGCCTCCTCCCCCACCTAACAATTATTGACACACTCCAGGGACACCCCCTTCCCCACCCCCCACGGTTATTGACACCCTCCTGGGACTTAACATGTATTGAGATGGTAATGCCAAGACCTATAACCATTGGACACCCTCCCACATTTGTTGACACACTCCTGGAAATGCCCCCACAATTATTACTTATTAGAGTCAGGTGCAGGTTTCAAAGCTGTTGGACGTCACTGGTAGTGTTGCACAGGTTGTACTAGTGAGGTGCCACAGAGATCAGTGTTGGAGACCCAGCTGTACACGGTCAAGTGTAATGTATTGGAATTGGTTTATTATTGTCACTCGTACTGAGGTACAGTGAAAAACTTGCATACCGTTCGTACAGATCAATTCATTACACAGTGCATTGAGGTAGTGCAGAATGCATTGAGGTAGTGCAGGTTAAAACAATAACAAAGTAAAGTGTCAAGTTTGCAGATGATGCAAAGCTAAGTAGCAACATGGGCTGCAAGGAGGGTGTAGTGAGGCTCCGGGGCGATACAGAAACCAACCTCCCCTCCATGGACTCTGTCTACACTCCTCGCTGCCTCAGTAAAGCAGCCAATACAATCAAAGACCCCTCCCACACCAGATAGTCTCTCCACTCTGCCCCCCCCCCCACCAACATTGGGCAGAGGATACAAAAGCCTGAAAGCACGTACACCAGGCTCAAGGACAGCTTCTATCCTGCTGTTATAAGACTATTGAACGGTCCCCTAGTACGATAAGATGGATTCTTGACCTCACAATCTACCTCGTTATGACCTTGCACCTTAATGTCTGCCTGCACTGCACTTTCTCTGTAGCTGTAACACCTTATTCTGCATTCTATTGTTGTTTTCCCTTGTACTACCTCGATGCACTGCTGTGATGAAATGATCTGGATGGCAGGCAAACCAAAGTTTTTCACTCTACATGTGACAATAATAAACCAATTTACTGATTTATTGACAGGCTAAGTGAGATCCACTTTGGCAGAAAAAAGTAGAAAGGCAGAATATTTTGAAATGGTGAGAGGTTGACAGTGTTGGTATTCAGAGGGACCTGGATCCTTGTACACACATCACTGGAAGTTAACATGCAGGTTCAGCAAGCAATTAGAAAGGCAAATGGTACATTGGCCTTAACTACAAGAGGATTTGACACATTGCACCAACTATATAGGACTCTAGTGAGATCGCATCTGGAGTGTTGCGTACAGGTCTGCTCTCTCTGCTGAAGGAAAGATATACTTGCAATGGAGAGAATGCAACAAATGTGCACCAGATTGATTACAGGGGTGGCAGATATGTTGAAAGGGGAGAGAATTAGCAGACTGGGCCTGTGCTCCCCAGAGTGTAGAAGAATTGGAATCGGTTTATTATTGTCACTTGTACTGAGGTACAGTGAAAAACTTGTCTTGAAAACTGATCATACTGATCAATTCATTACACAGTGCGTTGAGGTAGCACAAGGTAAAACAATAACAGAATGCAGAGTAAAGTGTTACAGTTGCAGAGAAAGTGCAGTGCAGGTAGACAATAAGGTGCAAGGTCGTAACGAGGTAGATTGTGAGGTCAAGAATCCATCCTATCGTACTAGGGGACAGTTCAATAGCCTTATAACAGCGGGATAGAAGCTGTCCTTGAGCCTGGTGGTACGTGCTCTCAGGCTTCTGTATCTTCTGCCCGATGGGAGAGGGGAGAAGGGAGAATGTGCGGGTTGGGTGGGTTTTTTGATTATGCTGGCTGCTTTACTGAGGCAGCGAAAAATATAGACAGAGTCCATGGAGAGGAGGCTGGTTTCAGTGATGTGCTGAGAACTCTCTGCAGTTTCTTGTGGTCCCAGGCAGAACAGTTGCTGTACCATGCTGTGATGCATCCAGAATGAGAGGTGATCTCAGTAAAATGTACAATATTCTGATGGACTTGACAAGTCAGACACAGGAATAACGTCTCCCCAGGCTGAGGTGCTTAGAACTAGTGGCTGCAGCTTTTAATTAAGAACAAAGATGAGAAGGAACTTCTTCACCCCAAGGGTGATGAATCTTTTGAATTCTCTCCACAAGAGGGCTGTGGCAGCTCAGTTGCAGAGTATATTCTCTCTTCTCCCCTCTCCCATCGGGCAGAAGATACAAAAGCCTGATGAAAGCACGTACCACCAGGCTCAAGGACAGCTTCAATCCCACTGTTATAAGACTATTGAACAGTTCCGAGTACGATAAGATTTCTTTATTAGTCACATGTACATCGAAACACGCAGTGAAATGCATCTTTTGCGTAGTGTTCTTGGGGCAGCCTGCTCGTGTCGCCACGCTTCTGGCGCCAATGTAGCATGCCCACAACTTCCTAACCTGTACATCTTTGGAATGTGGGAGGAAACCGGAGCACCCGGAGGAAACCCACGCAGACACGGGGAGAACATACAAACTCCTTACAGACAGTGGCCGGAATTGAACCCAGGTCGCTGGCGCTGTAATAGCGTTACTCTAACCACTACACTCCTGTGCCTGCTTGGATGGCAAGATATGTCAAGATGGACTCTTGACCTCACAATCTACCTCATTATGACCTTGTGCCTTATTGTCTGCCTGCACTGCACTTTCTCTGTAGCTGTGACACTTTACTCTGCATTCTGTATTTTACCTTGTACTACCTCAATGCACTGTGTAATGACTTGATCTGTATGAATGGTATGCAAGACTAGTTTTTCACTGTACGTCGGTACATGTGCCAATAATAAACTGATTCCAATTACAATATTCAAGACAGATTGATAGTTTGTGGACATTAAGAGAACCAAGGGGTATGGGGTTAGTTCAGGAAAGTAGCACTGAGATAAGTGATCAGCCATGATCTTAATGAAAGATCTACCCCTGCTCCTATTTCCCATGTTGTTAGATTCAAGGGGAATAGGTCGTTAGACAGAATATGCAGCGGAGAAACAAGCCATTTGGCCCAGCTAGCTTTTGTTGCAGCTGGCACTTCACACAGGTTTTCTCCCTAGTTCAGATTTCCCACAAATGTGTCCGTTCCCTCTCTCTGAGGTGGTTCTCTAGATCACTTTTCAAAAGGTCTTAGCTGTTCCTCTCAATGTTGCTCAGACTCACCATTCTCCAAGAGGAAAAAAAAAATCCTCTTTTGGAATTAAAACTGGCAACGTTGTGTTTCAGAATCTGCAGCTTTTGTATTTTCATTTTCCTTTGTTTGTGTTCTCACTCTCTGCTGCCTCACTTCAGAGCTCTGGTCTGTGTTCCTGTGTGTTTTCTCTCTCTCTCTCTCTCTCTCTCTCTCACTCTCTCTCTCTCTCTCTCTCTCTCTCTCTCTGCCTCCCATCAACCCATCTACCAGATGACTTTGCCTCTAACTTATACCCATGGCATCCCTGGCCTCACCCTTTCAAAGATATTCTTCCAGAAATATTTCCTTTGTCTTAACCATCCCTTCCCCACCCTCCCTGTAACTTAAAACTAACTCTCCCAATTCTGATGAAGTGTTTTCAACCTGAAATTTTGACTGTTTCTCTTTCCACAGATGCTGCTTGACCTGCTCTGTGTTTCCAATATTTGCTGTTTTGAATTCCAGATTTCCAGCACCTGCATTTATAGGACTTATGGGCCGTAGGTTTGGATTCTCCCACAGGGAGAAATACTCTCTCCATATCTACCATGTCCAACCCATTGTTAATTTTAGAAGTTGTCTCTTAGATCACCACTAAGTTTTCTCTTTCCTAAATAATGTCAACCTCAACCTTTTAATCTTTCCTGCTAGCTGTAAACTCTCAGTTCTAGCACCTAATAAGGAATCTTTATTTCACTTTCTCCTGTACTGTGTTCTTTATGCAGCATGGAGACTAGAACCACGCACCAAAGACTAGAACCATGGCCTGAGATTAGAACCATGCACCTGAGATTAGAACCATGCAACGAAGATCAGAACCATGCGCCTGAGACTAGAACCATGCGCCTGAGATTAGAACTGTGCAACGAAGATCAGAACCATGCACAAGATACTAGAACCATGCGCCTGAGACTAGAACCATGCACAAGAGACTAGAACCATGCAATGAAGATCAGAACCATGCACCTGAGACTAGAACCATGCACCAGAGACTAGAACCATGCAACGAAGATCAGAACCATGCGCCTGAGACTAGAAGCATGCACCTGAGACTAGAACCATGCACCAGAGACTAGAATCACGCAACGAAGATCAGAACCATGCGCCTGAGACTAGAACCATGCACCTGAGACTAGAACCATGCACCAGAGACTAGAATCATGCACAGGAAACTCAAACCATGCACCATACTCAAAGTACCAACACACCGGGGATCGAGGCAAGTTTGTGATAACTTTGTCACTTTTGTATCCTGTCCCCCTTAAATAAAACTTTGTGCCGTGTTAGCATTTTGACTGTTGTGCTGACCTTCGATGTGACTTCCAATGAGTTTCTCCTCTGCATCCCAAGACCAGTTTGTGGCCCCACATTCCCCACCACTTTCACTTGCTGACTAGCTGAAACGTGTGCATTGTTCCCGTACGTCCTGAGAACGTGTGAAGTGCGAATGTTAAATTTAATTTGCATTTTGACTTCCCAGTTTTCATTGATCTGCACTGTGTATAGCACTGGGATGGAAGTAGGACTTGAGAGATTCCCGACGGAATTTGCAAATGATCCCTGTGGCACAGGACACTCCTGTGCCGTGCTTGGTCACATTTGTGTTGTCATCCAGCTCACATGTGACCCACTCTTCTTTCCGTCACCATGACTCGTCATCGAAGTAATGCCGGAGATACCCAGCAGATCAGGCAGTATCTGTAGAGCAAGGAAACGTTTCAGGTCGACGACCCTTCGTCTGTGGAGAGAGAAACCGAGTTAACCTTCCAGCTCTTTTTATTTGATAAATAAACATTATACGTTATAAGAAATACAAAACTTGTGCATGGCTTTCTTTACATTCATAGTGTTGTCCAGTCCATACATTCATAGTGTTTTCAGGTTAATACATGCCACACATACACCCTTCAAGTGTTTGCGGGGCTGTTACACAGGGCCTGGTCCCTCGGTGGCAGGAGTCTCCCCACAAAACCCTTGCGTTGGCTGCACCGAGCTTCAGTGCGTCCCTCAGCATGGACTCCTGCAGCCAGGACTGTGCCAGTCAGCAGTATTCCCTCACGGACATCTCGCTGTGCTGGAAGACCGATGTGTTCCAGGCAGACCAAAGTGTGTCTTTCACTGAGTTGATGACCTTCCAGCAGCATTTGATGTCCGTCTGTGTTGTGTGTCCCTGGGAACAGCCCGTACATCAGAGAGTCCTCTGTTACATAGCTGCTCGGGAGAACCACAACAAGGACCCTTCCCACACCTTCTTTCTTTGTAAAAGCACAGTCGACAAAGAGGTGGGCGATCGTCTCGCCCTCATCACAGCTGTCCCGAGGACAGGGTGTGTTGGGAGTGAGACTCCGACTGTGCAGGAAGTATCTGACGGGGAGGGCCCCTCTCACTGCCAGTCAAGCGAGATCTTGGAGAGTTCTGGTGATGAGGCCTTCTGCCAAATGGCTTTGACAGGCTGCTCAGGGCACCATCCCACAGGATCTGTCGTGTTCCCCTTCCCCAGGGTCTGCAGCAAGCTCCGCGCTGACCACTGCCTGATGGACTTGCGGACAAAGGCGTTTTCCTGCAGGAACTTTCCACGAAGGGCAGGTAGTGCAGCAAAGTCCAACGGAATGGAACCTTGCGTGGCAACGAGGCCAGGCCCATCCTTCGCAACACCAGGGACGGGGAGAATCTCATGTAGAACCAAGAGGCACATAGTTCTACTCATAGCTCGATGCAGCCACACTCATCAGGATCGGGACAATGTTGGGTACACTTTCGCCCTGTTCTTTGGAGACTGGGGCATCACGACCCATTGGACACACACCACCTTGGATCCCCACATGAAACGGAAGATGGCTCAGGTGACTACCAGCGTGGAGGAGCCACACCTGCGCCAAGTCCAGCAACACCGAGAGCACCTCGCACCTGACGATCAGGTACTTCCCGTCGTCAAGGGAACGCCACTCCCACAGTCCCAGCTTTTGCTTGACCTTGCCTATCCAGCCACACACCTCAGCTCCTCCTGACCTGATCCCCAGCACTGTCAGGTAGTTGCTCTTGGCCTCGCACTTCCTGCAGTTGCTGCCGGGGGCCCCAAAGCTGGCTCAAGCTGGTCGCAGCTGCTAATTAGTCTGCAGATCCACCAAGCAGAAGATGTTAGCAGCACCCATGTTCAGGGAGGCCTTGATCAGAGTGCCACCACTGCCTGGCGTCGTCACCCCTCTTATACCTGTGTCCTTCCTGGAGGATATGGCAGAGGGTTTAATGCAACACACCAACAAGAAAGAGGAGCATGGGCAACCCTGCCTGACCCCAGACGCGACGGGGATGCTACCTGTCTGCCACCCGTTGATTTGGACCGCACTACAGATATCTGTGTAGAGCAGTTGGATCCAATTCCTGATTCCCTCCCCAAAGCCCATTTTGGAGAGCACGTCCATCATGTACGTGTGTGATACCCTGTCGAAGGCCTTCTCCTGGTCCAAGCTGACTAGGTCAGTGTCCACCCCACTGTCCTGCACGTAGGCGATGGTAGCCTTGAGCAGAGCAAGGCTATCAGTGATCCCTCATGTAACTTTTCACATACTTCAGTTAATAAAACAAGATATGTCTCTAACAGATGGCTTGGACAACCCTTTTAAGAGACAGCCATGTGCGTCAGTGAAGGACCAGCAGTGTCGGCCGCCTTTCAACAACAATCCCATTTTCTGCCTCATTCTGCATTCATTCGGGTTGGAACTGTTAAATGCTTTGACAGGACAGGATCAGCGCAGTTCCGACAAAAGACACACGAGCTTGTGAGGTTGGGAGGAGGTCACTGCACGTGACCTGTTAGTGCCTGGTTTTTAGGGAGGCTTTGAAGCAGCCATCCAAGGTCATGGCGAGCAGTTAGAAGCTTTCCTTCACTGGTGTGAGGAAAATGGTATTTGAAGCACACACAGACCATAGCTTTTAAAGTGAGAAGCTCCTTCTTCAAATACATTGATGCAATAAACAAGGATGTACTGCTGAGGCTTTATAAGGCGTTGGTCAGACCACATCTGGAGTATTGCGCGCAGTTTTGGGCCCCGTATCTAAGGAAGGACGTGCTGGCCTTGGAGAGGGTTCAGAGAAGGTTCACAAGAATGATCTCAGGAACGAAAGGGTTAACGTATGAGGAGCGTTTGATGTCTCTGGGCCTGTACTCGATGGTGTTCAGAAGGATGGGGGGGGGGGGGGATCTCATTGAGACCTACTGGATACTGAAAGGCCTGGATAGAGTGGACGTGGAGAGGATGTTTCCAGTAGTGGGAAAGTCGAGGATCCGTGGGCACAGCCTCAGAATAAAGGGATGGAATTTCTTCAGCCAGAGGGAGGTGAATCTGTGGAATTTGTTGCCACAGGTGGCTGTGGAGGTAAAGCCATTGGTTGTATTTAAGGCAGAGATTGATAGGTTCTTCGTTGGTAATGGGGTTAAGGGTTACATAGAACATAGGACAGTACAGCACAGAACAGGCTCTTTGGCCCACGATGTTGTGCCAACATAGCTAATCCCTCCTACCTACAGAATACCCATATCCCTCCATTTTCCTCTCATGTGCCCATCCAAGCCCCTCTTTAAAGCCCCCAGGGAGAAGGGGGTGAGAGAATGGGATTGGAAAAACAAACAGCTGTGATCGAATGGCAGAGCAGACTCGATGGGCCGAATGACCTCATTCTGGTCCTATATCTTAAGGTCTGAAGTGGGAAAAGGTCTTTGGACCTATGGATGGAACTGCTCCCTATCTGAGTTACCTACTCCCACATCAGGCATCACAGCACCATCCAGGTAGGATGCAGAATGGTCCTGAAGAAAATCACAAGAACTAACACAAGGTGGAGGTCACTAGCGTAATGTGCTCAGGTATTCTCGTCTCAGAGAAGAACTCACTCTTCAGTGTGTCGGTGTCTGTGTAACTTGTTGGGGCAGTAACAAGGCAGAAAGAATGGACAATTTCGCAGGCAGGGAGGACGTGAGAGAGGTGGGATACACACGGAAATGAGAAAGGACTTCCCGTGATTGTGTCGTCTCTGATGGGCTGGAGGCCTGCTTGGAATGCCATGGGTATTCAAAGCAATCGCCGTTCAGTAGAAACATCGGCTTTCAAGCAGTTATTCAGCATGCCCAAGAAAGCCATTAAGGCTCCAACATACAGTCTGGGAGTTACACGTGAAAGAGAATAGATACCCAGGTAGCCTGGTATGAAGTTAATGCTTGTGGTTGCACACAGGATCCAGAAGATATTAATCAGGGGTACCTGAACATCCACCCCAGTTATGACTATTGAGACAAACTCCGTATCCAAGGGGGAAAAAAACCCAGAAAGCACTGGTAATATCCATAAAGTCAAGTAGCATCTATGCAGAGAAAATCTGTGTCAGTTTCTGTCTCCTGAGTATCTCCGGCACTTTCTGGTTTTATTTTAAATTTCCAGCCTCTGTGGTATTTTGCTTTTGAGTAACTGTCCAAGCGAGTTTGATATTTAAGATATACAAACAAGGTGCCAGGTTCACACAGCAGAAATTGATACCAGTTACACTTTCATGTACATCATTACAGTGTCCGTTCGTCCTGGGTATTGACATTGGTCAAGTGATACTTCAGGAAGTTTGAGATGTGTTTGGCTATCAGGGCCGGTCAAAGATCGGGCTGCACTTTGTGATCCATGGCCCTGCCCTGCTAGTTGTTTCTGATTACTACAGTAACGTTTATCAGTGCAGCCAGCTGTTCATCAGTTGCTCTGCGCACCGCTATAAGAGTATTCAAGGAAACTGGATCAGCAAACATTCTGGTAACAGGGTAACAGTCCACAATTTGTGTCCATATTTGTCAAGGCACGAGGATTTAAACGTATGGTCTCGTCATTTCCCTACTCATAAGTTGTTGGTGAGGCCGCACTTGGAGTACTGTGTGTACAGTTTTGATCACCCTGTTATACAGAAGACGTGGTTAAACTGGAAAGAGTGCAGAAAATATCTAAGATAAGATAAGATTTCTTTATTAGTCATGTGTGCATCGAAACACACAGTGAAATGCAGCTTTTGCGTAGAGTGTTCTGGGGGCAGCCTGCAAGTGTCGCCACACTTCCGGCGCCAACATAGCACGCCCACAACTTCCTAACCCGTACGTCTTTGGAATGTGGGAGGAAACCGGAGCACCCGGAGGAAACCCACACAGACACGGGGAGAACGTACAAACTCCCTACAGACAGCGGCCGGAATTGAAACCGGGGTCGCTGGCGCTGTAATAGCGTTACGCTAACCGCCACACTGCCGTGCCTTACGAGGATGTTGCCAGGACTAGAGGGCCTGATTTATAAGAAGAGGTTGGCCAGGCGAGGTCTTTATTCCTTGGAACGTAGGAGAATGAGGGGCGACCTTAATAGAAGTGTTTAAAATTTGAAAGGCATAGATAAGGTGGATGGTAGTAGTCTTTTCCCCAGGGTAGGGGAGTCTAAAACTAGGGGGCATAGGTTTAGGGTGAGAGGGGAAAGATTTAAAAGGGACCTGAGTGGAAACTTTTTCACGCAGAGGGTGGTGAGTATATGGAACGAGCTGCCAGAGGAAGTGGGTGAGGCAGGTACAACAGTATCATTTAAGAAGCACTTGGACAGGTACATGGAGGGGCAGGGCTTGGAGGGATATGGACCGAACGCAGGAAATTGGGACTAGCTGGGTGGGCACCCGTGGTCGGCATGGACTGGTTGGGCCGAAGGGCCTGTATCCATGCTGTATTGCTCTATGACTCTATGACTCTACCCATAGCTGAATTAGTAATTTGTGAGAACTCTTATTTAGAAGAAATGAAAGAGGCAAACTAGGAAATTATAGACTAGATCACAGAGCAGATTTTGTTGGAAAATGCAGTCACGTGATGGAATTAATTCCAGACCACAGCTCCTGATTTGGTTACAATTTTGATTGCAAATCATATTTGCAAACAAGAGTTGTGCCTCTCGCTGCTTGGCAGGCCAGATTAGGTGGTCTACAAACTGGTACTGTGCAGGGACGGAGGTCTCTGCTGTCAGCTCCTTGTGGGCTGCAGTATGAATGCACCAAACCCATTGAGTGACCTACAGCCAGGTAACCAGGGCTGAGCAGCAGGGAGGGCAATCCCCTCCGGCTACACTTAAAGAGACCCTGGTCTGTCTGCGGATCACTTTGGGTTGAAGGCGTGATGCAAAGATTGCTGTGGTGTGATGGGGAGGGGGGGGGCAGATTGTCTTTTCTTCCAGTGTAGGGGTGGGGAAACTGGTCCTCGGGTATAACCAGGGCAGGAGAAGGTGTTCTGAAGGCAAGGCTTCCTTGCCGAAGGAGGTAGGTCCCACAGAGCTCCGCCTTGGAGGTCCTCACCTCCAGGAGTCGAACTGATGAGGGAGCAATGTATCTGAACATCAAACACTACAGCACAGTACAGGCCCTTCAGTCCACAATGTCGTGCCGACATTTTATCCTGCTCTAAGATCTACCTAACCCTTCCCTCCCCATAGCTCCCCATTTCTCTATCATTCATGTGTCTATCTAAGAGTCTCTTAAATGTCCCTAATGTATCTGCCTCCACAACCTCTGCCGGCAGTGCGTTCCACGCACCCACCACCCTCTGTGCTAAAAATTTACCCCTGACATCCCCCTTATACCTTCCTCCAATCACCTTAAATTTATGTCCCCTCGTGTTAGCCATTGTCGCCCTGGGAAAGAGTCTCCGACTGTCCACTCGATCTACGCCTGTGATCATCTTGTGCGCCTGTAGGTATCTGGGAGCTATGATTTGACGGCAGTGATCTCCCATGGGCTGTGGCCATGTACCTGTGCCTGGGGTGCAGGTGGTCACAGCGGTCCTGAACCATCTGTAGCCACTTCCTTCAGCTGGTGAAAATGGGTAAATTGGTTTATGATTGTCGCATGTACCGAGGTACAGTGAAAAACTTTGTTTTGCACGCCGTCCGTACAGATCATTTCATCACTGAGGTGGTACAAGGTAAAACAATAGCAGAATGCAGAATAAAGTGTCGCAGTTACAGAGAAAGTGCAGAGCAGGCAGACAATAAGGTGCAAGGGCCATAACGAGGTAGATTGTGAGGTCAAGAGTCCGTCTTATCGTACTAGGGGACTGTTCATAGTCGTATAACAGCGGGATACAATCATCTGGATCAGGCTACCGTGAGGGATCTTCTTGAACATCTTACTAACATCCATGTAGAGAACATTCACAGCTGTAGTTTCATCTTTCCCCTCCTTGAAAAACTCAATCAAGTGAGTCAGACTGGACCTGCCTCACACGAAGCCATGCTGACTGTCCCTATTTAGGCTATGTTCTTCCAAATGCTCATAAATCCTAACCCTAAGAATCCTCGCCTGTCCTTGAGCCTGGTGGGACGTGCTTTCAGGCTCTTGTATCTCCTGCCCGATGGGAGAGGGGAGAAGAGAGAATGTCTGGGGCAGGTGGGGTCTTTGATTACGCCGGCTGCCTCACCGAGGCAGCGGGAAGGGTAGACGGTGACCAGTGAGCCAGTGAAGACCCGACTCCACGACGTAAAGGCTTGGCCAGAGGGGCAGTCCATTCCCTCAGGCAGCAAAACCCTGACCACATTCAGACTAGGGGCCACAAGAGACAAGTTACCATGAAGGCAGTGCAGGTACTGGGCAATGACCATTGCTACAACTATTTCCCCTGGATGTCCAAGTAATGAAATCGTTGAAGTCTGCGTGAGTACACCAACGCAGTCGTCGATGTACCGAAGAAAGGGTTGCGGAAGTTGGCCGAGGTGAGGCTGAAACAAAAACACGTGTCCCACAATAGGACAGGCATAGCTTGGGGAAAGGTGAGCGTCCGTGTTTACCGCTTTGATCCAGACGAAGTGAGTGGTGTTGGAGGAGAAGCTGGTCAATGCAAGAACAGGTTCAGCCGGGTGTTGGTGGAGGGGGGCTAGGTGGGCCCCTGGTCAAGGAAGAAGCAGAGGGTCCTCTGACCGCCTTGATGTGGGATGGAGGTGTAA
>NC_067421.1:5770024-5859035 GCF_009764475.1 Pristis pectinata | reverse complement strand
CGCGCAGCCGCTTTGATCGTCCTATGGACTTGGACCCCAAGATCCCTCTGATCCTCCACACTGCCAAGGGTCTTACCATAAATATGATGGCAGAATATAGTATTAGACCTACCAAAATGAACCACTTCACACTTATCTGGGTTGAACTCCATCTGCCACTTCTCAGCCCAGCTTTGCATCATATCTATGTCCTGCTGTAACCTCTGGCAGCCCTCCACACTATCCACAACACCACCAACCTTTGTGTCATAAGCAAGCTTACTAACCCACCCGTCCACTTCCTCATCCAGGTCGTTTATAAAAATCACAAAGAGTAAGGGTCTCAGTACAGATCCCTGAGGTACATCACTGGCCACCAACCTTCACTCAGAATACAACCCTTCAACAACCACTCCTTGCCTTCTGTGGGCCAGCCAGTTCTGGATCCACACTGCAATGTCCCCTTGGATCCCATGCCTCCTTACTTTCTCAATAAGCCTTGCATGGGGTACCTTATCAAATGCCTTGCTGAAATCCATATACACTACATCTACTGCTCTCCCTTCATCGGTGTGTTTAGCCACGTCCTCAAAAATTTCAATCAAGCTCGTAAGGCAGGACCTGCCCTTGACAAAGCCATGCTGACTATTCCTAATCATATTATACCTCTCCAAATGTTCATAAATCCTGCCTCTCAGGATCTTCTCCATCAGCTTACCAACCACTGAGGTAAGACTCACTGGTCTATAATTTCCTGGGCTATCTCTACTCCCTTTCTTGAATAAGGGAACAACTTCCCTGTCTTATTGGAATGTACCTATGCAGAACTCCACACAAATATCCCCTGAGCATTTGCCACATTTCTTCCGTACTTTTCCCTGAGAACGTCTGTTCCCAATTTAAGCTTCCGATTTCCTGCCTGAGAGCCTTATTCCAATTAAACGCTTTTCTAACTTGTCTGTTCCTATCTCTCTCCAATACTATTGTAAAGGAGATAGAATTATGATCACTATCTCCAAAACGCTCTCCCACTGAGAGATCTGACACCTGACCAGGTTCATTTCCCAATACCAAATCAAGCACAGTCTCTCCTCTTGTAGACTTATCTGCATATTGAGTCAAGAAACCTTCTTGAGCAAACTCCACCCCATCTATACCCCTTGCTGTATTGGAGATGCCAATCGATATTTGGAAAATTAAAATCTCCCATCATGACAACTCTGTTATTATCACACCTTTCTAGGATCTGCTTCCCTATCTGCTCCTCGATATCCCTGTTACTACTGGGCGGCCTATAAAAAACACCCAGTAAAGTTATTGAACCCCTCCTCTTCCTAACCTCCACCCACAGAGACTCCGTAGACAGTCCCTCCATGACATCCACCTTTTCTGCAGCCGTGACACTATCTCTGATCAACAGTGCCACTCCCCCACCTCTTTTGCCTCCCTCCTTGTCCTTTCTAAAACATCTAAAACCCGGCACTTGAGGTAACCATACCTGTCCCTGAGCCATCCAAGTTTCCGTAATAGCCAGCACATCATAGCTCCAAGTACTGATCCACTCTCTAAGTTCATCGGCTTTGTTCACAATACTCCTTGCATTAAAATAGACACATCTCAAACCATGTACTGAGGTGTACTGAGTGTGTGTCACCCGGCCTGGTTCCTGGTTGGCGAGGTGTACTGAGTATGTGTCACCCGGCCTGGTTCGTGGTTGGCGAGGTGTACTGAGTGTGTGTCACCTGGCCTGGTTCCTGGTTGGCGATGTGTACTGAGTGTGTGTCACCCGGGCTGGTGCCTGGTTGGCGAGGTGTACTGAGTATGTGTCACCTGGACTGGTGCCTGGTTGGCAATGTGTACTGAGTGTGTGTCACCCGGACTGGTGCCTGGTTGGCGAGGTGTACTGAGTGTGTGTCACCCGGACTGGTGCCTGGTTGGCGATGTGTACTGAGTGTGTGTCACCTGGCCTGGTTCCTGGTTGGCGATGTGTACTGAGTGTGTGTCACCCGGACTGGTGCCTGGTTGGCGAGGTGTACTGAGTGTGTGTCACCCGGCCTGGTTCCTGGTTGGCGATGTGTACTGAGTGTGTGTCACCCGGACTGGTGCCTGGTTGGCGATGTGTACTGAGTGTGTGTCACCCGGACTGGTGCCTGGTTGGCGAGGTGTACTGAGTGTGTGTCAGGTTGTGAAGGGGTCAGATCTGGGGGCTACAAAGTAATGTGGCTGGATTGAGTGGGCACAGATCTGGGAAATGGGGCGTGATGTGGCAAAATGTGAGGTTGTCCATTTCGGCAAGACCCATAAAGCAGCAGATCGTGTGATGGTGGGAGACCGCCGAGGGGTCGGGGTGTTGCAGTGTGTCAGCTGCAGGGTGCCAGTGTGCAGGAACACCAAATGGTGAGGAAGGCTGAACAAAGATGTACCTGATCATCGCCGGGGTAACTGAATGCAAAAGTAGGGAAGTTTCTGCAGTTTGAAAGGGCACATCAGGAGTACTGTGTACAGTGTTGCTATCCATATTTAAGGAACAATCTTAATGTGTTGGAAACAGATCAGCAAACATTTACTTAGCTAACACCTGAAATTGCCAGATTGTGTTCTGAGGAAAGGTAGGACAGGTTTAGGTTTGTCATGGCTGGAGTTTGGAAGAGAGAATGAAGTACTAAGGGGTTCTGACCTGGTGGGTGCGGAAGGTTGTGTCCCCCTGTGGGAGAATCTGGTGCTGGGGTCACTGTTTAAAAACAATGCGTCACCCAGTTAGGAGGGGACGAGCTGGATATTTTTCGTTCACAAGGCTGGAAGTCTTTGGAGGCAGCGTCTTTGAAAGCAGAAGCAGATAAATACTTGGTGAGTTTGGGGAAAACATCGGTGTTGGTGGGAATGCGGAGATGAAGTCACAATTAGATCGGCCATCATCTTATTGAAGGGGGAGGGGCAGAGCTGAGGAACCAAGTGGTTCCTTATTTGTATGCTGGTGTGTATTTAGGCCCAGGGACTTGCAATGTATGTCCAAGTCAGGGCAGTGTGTGACCTGGCGGGGAACCTGCATGTGGTGGTGTTCCCCTGCGCCCGCTGCCCTTGTCCTTGGTGATACAGGTCACAAGTTTGGGAGGTGCTGCCGGAGTAGTCTGATGGTGGTGGAGGGGAGGAATATTGAGAGGGAAGGTGACTGGGTGCCAGTTAAGCAGGCTGCTGTGGCCTGGGAGAGTGCCAAGGTCTGCTGAACGTTGGTTGACCACGGCTGGAGTATTGTGTCCAGTTCTGGTCACCATCCCGTCGGAAGGATGGGACCGTCCCAGAGAAGGTGCAGGATGGTTCCCAGATGGGGAATGTCAGCTTCACCGCAAGACTGGAGAAGCTGGGTTGTCCTCCTGGGAACAAGAGAGGTCGAGAGGAGAACTAACAGGGTTGGGTAAGGTCAGGACTGGTTCAGGGAGGGTAACGAGAGGGAAGCTGTTGCCTTTTATGGACCAGGAGGCCACAGTTATAAAGTGATTGGCAGGAAGGGTGTCAGGGAAATCATTTATACACAGAGTGGTGACGATGTGGAGCCACGTCCTGTGGGGGGGGGGGGGGGGTGGAATTGGATGAGGGACACTTCATTGGCAGAGCTGGAGTAAGGGACCAGGGCTGGACTGTCTTACAAACAGCTGGCAAGGAGCCAGTGTGGCAAATGTTTCCTCCTGTGCCAGAACAGCCCGGTGACCCTCGGAAGATCGGCGAGGCTGGGGTCCTGAGGGGAGAGTGAGGGGAAGTCTGGAACAAGATGGGAGCTTTTGGCTGGGTCAGCAAGTTCCTGCTCACCCGAGGAGACCAGGAGTAGGGGTCAAAATCCACCAGAGGGTAGTTGAGGCAGAGACTATGGGATGGAGTTACGGAGGAGGGTGATGTTCGTGTGGCTCTCTGAAGGGTGGAGTGGTGGGGAGGGGGCACTGTGGGCACCTTGGGCAAGTTGACCTGCTCAGCGCTCTATGTATCTAATACTCCGAAATACTCCAGCGATAGCTCAAGTGTTGCTGGAAACATTACGAATCAAATGAAATCACAGAGTCATACAGCAAGGAAACAGGCCATTCGGCCCAACTCGTCCATGCCTACCAAGGTGCCTACCTGAGCTAGTCCCTTTTGCCTGCGTTTGGTCCATATCCCTCAAAACCTTTCCTATCCATGTGCCTGTCCAATAGTCTTTTAAACATCGTGGTTGTACCTGCCTCAAGCATTTCCTCTGGCAGCTCGTTCCACATACGGATCACCCCCTGGGTGGAAAAAGTTGCCCCTCAGGTCCCCTTTGAAACTTGCCTCTTTCACCTTAAACCTGTGCCCTCCAGTTTTAGACCGGCCTACCCTGGGGAAAGACATTGAGACCACCCACCTTATCTCTGCCCCTCATGATTTTAAATCACTCTATAAGCCTCCTTCACTCCAGGGGAAACAGTCCCAGCCTATCCAGCCTCTCCTTATAGCTCAAGCCCTCCAGTCCTGGTAACATCCTCGTGAATCCTTTCTGCCCCCTCTCCAGCTTAATCACAATCATCCTGTAGTACACAATATTCCAAGTGCTCATTCTAGCTAGAGCCATAGACTCATCCATAGCTTCCTGTTGGGTAAAAGAACATTTATACAATACAAATTTAATTGGTATTGGTTTATTATTGTCACTTGTACCGACGTACAGTGAAAAACTTGCCTTACAAACCGATCGTACAGGTCAATTCATTACACAGTGCAGTTACATTGAGTTAGTACAAGAGTGCATTGATGTAGTACAGGTAAAAACAATAACAGTACAGAGTAAAGTGTCACAGCTACAGAGAAAGTGCAGTGCAATAAGGTGCAAGGTCACTACAAGTGAAGTGAGGTCAAGAGTCCCATCTCATTGTATAAGGGAACCGTTCAATAGTCTTATCACAGTGGGGAAGAAGCTGTCCTTAAGTCTGGTGGTATGTGCCCTCAGGGTCCTGTTCTTCTGCCTGATGGAAGCGGACAGAAGAGAGAATGTCCCGGGTGGGTGGGGTCATTGATTATGCTGGCTGCTACACCAAGACAACGAGAGGTAAAGAGAGAGTCCAAGGAGGGGAGGCCGGTGTCCGTAATGCGCTGGGCTGTGTCCACAACTCTCAGCAGCTTCTTGCGGTCCTGGGCAGAGCAGTTGCCGTACCAAGCCGTGATACATCCAGATAGGATGCTTTCTATGGTGCATTGGTAAAAGTTGGTGAGAGTCAAAGGGGACAAACCAAATTTCTTTAGCCTCCTGAGGAAGTAAAGGTGCTGGCGAGCTTTCTTGGCCGTGGCATCTGCGTTATTTTGACCAGGACAGGCTGTTGGTGATGTTCACTCCCAGGAACTTGAAGCTCTCAACCCTCTTGACCTCAGCACCATTGATGTAGACTTAATGAAGTCAACGTCAAAGGGAAGAGTTTTTAGCTGCTAATGTTCAGGTTTTTAATTACCGTGCCAAATATCTTGCTATAAATACTATGCAGCAGCATCAAGCTAGGACAAATTATTGGGTGCCATCTATCAGGTGCTGGCCTGTGTTGTGTTAACTAGCATTTATACTGCATCTTTGGTGAGTGTGACATGTTCTGAGCCCGTTCCAGTCCCTGCAAGCACTGCCTTGAAGTACAATCACCGTTGTAATGCCAGAAATATGGCAGCCAGGGACTCACGCAGCAAAACCCCGCAGACAGCAACGAGCAAAGTTTGCAGATAAGAGAGTGATGCCAAGGAGTTAGTGGAGTAGAGCCAGCACAGCGTTTCCTCCAGGGGAGAGTGACCCAGCCTGTCAGTCTGGACATCTGTTGCTGATCTGCAATGTAAGTTTTCCCTGCACTTGCTCTGTGTTTATAACCAACTAACTAACACCCTAACTAACCAAGGTTCAAAACAGGCTCAGCTTTTCAATTCTATCCGTGGATATAAAGTCCAGGGCAGCATTTGTCTTTAAGGCTAAGCTGTGGCCAAGCTATAGTGCTGGGTGTGTTTGTACTGTGGGATGCCTGTGTTCCTTACTCTCCCCAGGCTCACATCTTTTTAATTTCTGGTTCCCTACCAAAATGAACTGCCTGATTCATCGGTTCACTTGCCAGTTGTGCGTCAGTTCAGCGAGCTACTAATTCCCTCCTGGAGCTTGTTCCTGTCCTCAGCAGAGACCATCCACACGCTTGCAAACTGCCTAGTGTTGGAGGAGGGTTGTGTGGTCAGCTGTGGGGTGGGTGGAGGGGGAGAGGGAGGGGAGGTGTAACACGTAGAACATTAACAGTACAGCATGGGAACAGGCCCTTCAGCCCACCATGTCCGTGCTGACCATGATGCCAAATTAAACTATTCTCTTCTGCCTGTATGTGATCTGTATCCCTCCATTCCCTGCACATTCACGTGTCTCTCTAAAAGCTTCTTAAACGCTGTTGTTGTATCTGCCTCCACCACCCCTTCTGGCAGTGCGTTCCAGACACCCACCACCCTGTCTTAAAAAAACTTGCCCCGCACATCTCCTTTAGACTTTCCCCCTCTATGTCCTCTAGTACTTGACATTCTACCTTGGGAGGAAGACTGTCTACCCTATCTATGCCCCTCATAATTTTATAAACTTCTATCAGGTCTCCCCTCAGCCTCTGGATTTGCAGAGAAGATAACCCAAGTTTGTCCAACCTCTCCTTATAGCTCATACCCTCTAATCCAGGCAGCGTCCTGGAAAACCTCTTCTGCACCCTCTCCAAAGCCTCCACATCCTTCCTGTAATGGGGCGACCAGAACTGCACACAGTACTCCAAGTGCAGCCTAACCAAAGTTTTATACAGCTGCAAGATGGCTTCCTGACTCTTGTACTCAATGCCCATAGCAATTAAGGCAAGCGTGCCGTATGCTTTCTTTATCAGCGCAGGGTCTCTGAATCAGTGCCCTTTGTGCCTCTGGTAGTAGCCTGCTCAAACCTGGAGTTCTGGGAAAGACGGCAGCCTGTTGAAGGATATTGGAGAGGGGAGGGAAGCTGGGACATCAAGCTTGCTTGGTTCTGGGGAAGAGGTGAAGCCAGCGGAGAGTGTGACAATGACAGAGGAAAGGCGACCATCAGCCTCAGAGAGAAGGTGCATGGCCGGCCGCTTAGTGGGAATATGGTCAAGGAAGCAAGCGGTGATTGTCGAGGGCGTGAGTAGGATGACAAGGCAGGGTCAGGGCCAGCACAGAGGAACCATCTGTGTCAACGCTGCAGATGCTGGAAATCAGAAACAAAAACAAGCTGCTGGAAACACTCAGCAGGTCGGGCAGCATCCGTGGAGAGAGAAATAGAGTGAATGTATCCAGTCATCATGAGCTCATCAAGCTGATGAACCTTACTGCCTTGGGAAGGAAAGGCGGAGGGAGTCTTGGGGAGAAGGAGTTCCGTGAGTTTGTCACGGTTGTGGGAGGAGACTTGGGAAAGACCACTTGTTGCGGAGGGGAGAGGCCAGACTTGTCCTTACGTTCCCAGCTGGTCTGACCGCCTGGTGGTGGTCGGTGTGCTCCGGACAGTGAGTGACCAGCTGCCTGTGTTCAGGGAGACGGGAGGGGCTGAACGGGGAGATGCCGATGGTTGTCGTGGAGACCAGGGTATCGGAGGTGGAGGGCCAGTCAGTACTGGGTGAGTGAGTCCAGCTTTGAAGGTTACTTGTCACGTTCAGGTTATGACCTTTCAGATGTCCCCGGTGTGTAAACGTCACCAACATGTCCACGTACGGGTAAATCGTGGTGTCAGCTGGCCGGGCAGGGCTGAGAGCTGGAGTGGGAGTGGTTGTACTGTGCAGCTGGCAACTGCACTCACTGGGGAGTTGGCTGGTGCCAGCTAAACGTGTCCAGGGCACTGAAGTCAGCACCAGCAGTTCTGCCTTAACCAGGCCCTCACTTTTTCATTATCCGGTGTTCATTCTTGCTGGAATATGTGAGGTAAAGGGCCCTTGTTCAGGGTTCTGGGGCGAATGAGTCCTGACAGATTCTGCATCTGAGGGCATGATCTCAGCATAAGGGGTCAGTTTCTGGGACTGGGCTGAGGGGAGATTTCCTTGCCCAGAGGGTGGTGGAGCTTCACCTGATCCATTGTAGTCTGTCCACTCTCAACGAGAGGTCTTTAAACTTTATTTATACAGCACGGTAACAGGCCCAACGAGCCCGCGCCGCCCAATTACACCCATGTTAACCAACTAACCCATACGTATTTGGGACGTGGGAGGAAACCGGAGCACCCGGAGGAAACCCACGCAGATACAGGGAGAACGTACAAACTCCTTACAGACAGTGGCGGAAATTGAACCCCGATCGCTGGCGCTGTAGTAGCGTTGCGCTAACCGCTACACTACCATGCCGCCCGATGTCGATGCAAACCTACGACAGGGATTTGAATGAGTGTTTTAAATCAAGCTTAAAGAGGTGTTGGGGAGAGGCACGGAGGGTCTGCCTGTTTTCTGCCACCAAAGGGTGCTGACTGCTGGAGTAGGAGCGTGCTAGTCTGACCTACCCACCACCTAATCTCCTTATCCTTAGCAGGATTTCAGTAGCAGCGGAATTAACAGAATCCTCCTGGTTGCACTGTTTTCCAAATGCGGAGACCACCAAACGTGCCTTTGCACCGAGGCTGAGTGTGGGAGTTAACTCTTCAGATGCCGTCCCATACCTGCTCCTCCCCCCCCCCCCCACCCCCGGTCAAACCTGGCTATCACCCCCTGCTCACAGGAGCTGTAAGTCGGCTCTCCGGAACAGGAGTGGAATAAGGACGGATCCCCTGGACTCTGGAGCCAGGGCTAATCCCGATTCCCACCCTCAATCCAGTCCCATCCACACACGCCCATTCCCATAGTGTCTGATCGCTGTGTTGGAAATCCTCAGGGAGAGGATTCTAAAGATTCTTCCCCCCCCCCCCCCCCCCCCCCCCCGACCACCCGGGTAAAGAAATATTCCTCAGCTCAGTGCCATGCATCAGCCCTCCCCTCCGGAGTGAGCTCCTGGTCCCGGGGACCCCAGCCTGAAGAGCCCGCTCCTCTCAATTGACCCCGTCCATCCCTCTCTGGTCCACCCTGCATCCAGAACCTGCTCACTGCACTGTCCACAAACCCAATTCCCCCACCCCACCCCGCCCCAGGATTCCACCTCCCAAAGTCCAGGAATTCTGCCTCCCAAACTCCTGGGATTCCCCCTCCCAAACCCCCAGAGTTCCCCCATCCCAGAGAAATGTCCAGCGATGACCAACAGGGTAGTGTGTGACCACCTCCCTCCGGGTCCCCAAACACCAGATCCTGGGCTCTGCACAAACACAACCGGACCAGCCACATAAAGACCGTGTCAACCAGAGCAAGTCAGAGGCTGGGAGTCCTGTGGTGGTGACTCACCTCCTGACAGCCCAGGGCCTTTCCGGCACCTCCGGGTCACAAGTCAGGAGTGTGACGGAACGATCTCCGCTTCCTTAGGTGGGTGCAGCTCGACAAGCTCCACACCCCCCAGGACGGAGCGGCTGCTCGATCGGCACCCCATCCACCGTGCCCCCCGCCCCCCCCCACCCCCACCACCCCCCAACCGTCGACACCCAGGGACTGCAGTGTGCATCATCTACACAACACACCGCAGTTACTCACCCGGGCTACCCTGACAGCACCTCCCAAACCCCCACCTCTCCCACCCAGGACACGGGGAACACCACTGTCTGCAGCTTCCCCTCCGAGTCATGCACCGTCCTGACTTGGAAATGTATCATTGGTTCTTCGTCGCCGGGGATAAGTCCTGCAACTGCCTCCTCACTGTGGGTGCATCTTCACCAGGACTGCGCCCACTGTAGGCACACCTTCACCAGGACTGCGCCCACTGTGGGAGCACCTTCACCAGGACTGCAGCAAGTCGAGGACCATCAGAGACAGGCATTGTGGGCAGGCACGGTTAGCGTAACGCTATTACAGCGCCAGCGACCCGGGTTCAATTTCGGCCGCTGTCTGTAAGGAGTTTGTACATTCTCCCCGTGTCTGCGTGGGTTTCCTCCAGGAACTCTGGTTTCCTCCCACATTCCAAAGACGTACGGGTTAGGAAGCTGTGGGCGTGCTATGTTGGCGCCGGAAGCGTGGCGACACTTGCGGGCTGCCCCCAGAACACTCTATGCAAAAAGATGCATTTCACTGTGTTTCGATGCACATGACTAATAAAGAGATCTTATCGCCGGGTCTAAGTGCTGGAACTGCCTCCTCATCAGAAGCGTTTGAGGAAGACAGATGGACTCCACCCCCTGAGGGCCGCTGGGGATGAACAATAAATGCAGCACCCATACCCCAGAGAAATGAAGAAATGACAACAGGCGCGTCCACCCAAAGCCGGGGTCTCTACTGCAGCTTGTGTCCCCAGCCCTGCTGCAATCCTGCTGCAGGATCATTCTCCTCTGCATCGGCCCCTCCAGCGAAGGGAATACACACTTGGAGAGAAGGAGGATGAGGGGAGACATGATAGAGGTGTACTAGATATTAAGAGGTATAGATAGAGTGGACAGCCAGCGCCTCTTTCCCAGGGCGCCAATGCTCAAAACAAGAGGACATGGCTTTAAGGTAATGGGGGGGGAGGTTCAAGGGAGATATCAGAGGGAGGTTTTTCACCCAGAGAGTGGTTGGGGCATGGGATGCGCTGCCTGGGGTGGTGGTGGAGGCTGATACGTTGGTCAAGTTCAAGAGATTGTTAGATAAGCACATTGGAGGAATTTAAGATAGAGGGATATGTGGGAGGAAGGGGTTCGATCGTCTTAGGAGTGGTTTGAAGGTGGGCACAACATGGTGGGCCGAAGGGCCTGTATTGTGCTGTATTGTTCTATGGTTCACGCCAGGGCTAGCGGTGGAGGACACACCGCACGGGGCTGGCAGTGGGAGATGGGTCGCGCTTGTGCTCGGATTGCATTTTGGGCTCCTCGTGGACCAGCAGAGGAGGGATGGGTGGAATGGTCTCCTGTCAGTGAATTCTCTGCGGCGGTGACCTCGGGAGCTGGTCTGGATCCTGGATCCTTCCCCGGTACTCCCACCACCTTGCCTGTTGGAACCTCGACTGAGACTGCACCTGAAGACAGAACCCCAGTCTCCCCCTCACTCTCGCTCTGCACGTTCTCTCGCCAGCGGAGAGCTGAGCCACCTCCCTCCGACCCCGGAGCTCGGGCTGTGCCTGGGGAGCTCCCCCTCTGGGGGTCCTGCTCGAGGAGGTGGGAGACCAGGACTCTGGTGGGAGAGCCAGGCAGTTCCCCCCAGTCTCCTCATCAGGTCACCCCATAAACCGGCCCGCTGCTGCCTGTGGGATCGTCCTGTGCAAGTTGGATGCTGCATGTCCCCGGACCACCCTTCGGAACCTCCGCCGACTGCTCCGGGGTGACCTGTGCTCTGATGTACGCCGTGTAAATTCATTTCCTTCCCACAGTCCACCACTCCCTCTGCTCCATGGGGGTCCGGCCCTGTTGACCGTCCCAACACCGGGGGGGTCCCTCTCTCTAGTCCAAGGCCTTTGCACTGGTGTGTCTGAGAGTCACAGAGCAACGCAGCACAGGCCCTTCGGGAAAAAGGCTGAGTGCATTCACCCTTTCTATGCCCCTCATGATTTTATACAACTATAAGGTCACCTCTCAGTCTCCTACACTCCAAGGAACAAAGACCCAGCCTGTTCAACCTCTCCCCATAGCCCAGGCCCTCGAGTCCTGGCAACATCTTTGCTGTGCTGTTTCCAGCTTAATGGCATCTTTCCTATAGCAGGGTGACCAAAACTGAACACAGTACTCCAGGTGCAACATAACATCGCAACTGCTAAACTCGATGGTTTGACTGACAAAGGTCTTCTTCACCACCCTGTCTACATGCAACACCACTTTCAATGAGCCATGTACTTGTACTCCTGGGTCCCTCTGTTCTACAACACTCCTACTGTTCACTGTGAATGTCCTACCCTGATTTGTCTTCCCAAAACGCAACATCTCGCACTTATCCGAATTAAACTCCATTTGCCATTCCTCGGCCCACTTACCCAGCTGATAATCCCCCTGTAACCTTTGATAGCCCCATTTACCTCCAACGATACCACCTTCACTTGCACAGAGTACAACACTGAGGTGAGACTTCGAGTTGCCCCTCGCCACCGTGACGTTTAGGACCCCCCCCAAGGTGAGCAATGTCTTGGAGCATCTCCCAGTTCCTGCATGTGAGATGCTGATGCCAAGTCTGCGGCTGAAATGCCTGCAGAGAGATGGACGTCTGAAGTCCCAGCTCGTTGACAGCGCCTGCGTCTAAACTGCGCACACTGCTGGGAGAGAACCTGGAGAGGTTTCAGCGTTAAACCGTTCTGCCACCCCTTTGGGAGTGGATATGTGGGCTGCCTGCTGGAAACAGCGGTCCAGGTAGGGAGAGAGCCCCAGGTGTGGGACCCAGCACGATGCAGAGGCAGCGACGTGTTTCCCAGTCGGGAAGGCAGGTGACATGGAGGGGAAGCTGCAGGTGGGAGGGACGTTGATGTGGAGGGACCAGAGGCAGGTGATGTGGAGAGGAGCTGCAGGTGGGAGGGACGTTGATGTGGAGGGACCAGAGGCAGGTGATGTGGAGAGGAGCTGCAGGTGGGAAGGACGTTGCTCGTGTTCATTGAAGCAGTGTGGACAGTGGGTCTGGGTGGTGCTCCATGTCCCTCTTCCATGAGGAGCCAGGCTTGGCGGGTGTCACAGGGAGAGCCGAGGCTGACACTGAGCTGGGGGCGCTGGAGGAGGCAGGGAATAGTGAGGGGGTGCAGGGCTCCCACAGCTCTGGGGTCCTGCAGCAACTGAGGGAGGGTGTGATGGTGCTACACCCAGTGAACGGTGCTGTGTCTGTGTCTATGTGTGTGAGGGGAGAGGGGGGGTCGTGGCATCCATTGTATTTCTTGCCAGGATTGTGAGATGGGAGCTGTCTCACTGAACGATGATCGCTGGACACTGAGCTCTCAGCTTCTGAACCAGGGATCCGTGCCAGAGGAAGTGTTTATCGCCGCAGTGTGCAGCAGCCAGCTGACGTACAGGCAGAGAACACAGGAGACTTCTTCCTCCTCTATCTGAACTGCACTTGAACCTGGACCTCGAGCCTTTCTGCTCTGCTCAACTAATCAGCACCTGTGCTGGTGCAGTTTACCAGCTAATAGGGTATTAGTTGAAGCTGGATTTTATTCTTTGATAGTAGTGTGTAAACAAGAAATGCTGACCCAGCCATTGGGGGAAGAGATAACGTTTCTGCTTAAGGACTTTTACCCAGTCTCACACTTTGCATTTCACGCCCCTCACTGATTTGCTTTCATTGTGTGGGTCAGGAGAATGGGGTTAATGAAATGTCTGGGAGCCCTTCACTGGAGCCCCCAGCGTTTGACTGAGGGCTCCACAGACTGGTGGCCAGGCATTGCCCAAACGTTGGCTGGAGAGAGAGGGTTAAGGAGCTGGAGAGGTGGTGAGCTTGGTGAAGGGAATTCGAGAGCTAATGGTAGCTTTGGGAATTCACGAGGGGATGGGACTGAAGGGTTCACGTAGAGGTGGGGAGCATGTGTTCAGAGTTCCCGTTTCTGGGTTGCTGATTGGCTGTCTTCTCTCCCCTGTAGGACCTGGGCTTGGAAGGGACGTCCTTGAACGACGTCCTTTATAAACACACGGCCTTCCTGAATCTGGTGGACCCCATTTCTCATGACTTGCTGATGAGCTTGGCCCGAGATATCCAGTGCCCCAAGAAGGTAAGGAAAGTGTTGGGGTGAGTGAACTCCCAGCCATTCCTCGCAGAGGTCGGTAAACTGGTTTATTATTGTCACATGTACTGAGGTACAGTGAAAAAGTTTTGCATGCCATCCACACAGATCATTTCACAACACCCGTACATTGAGGTAGTACAAGGGAAAACAATAACAGAATACAGAATAAAGTGTTACAGTCACAGAGAAAGTGCAGTGCAGGCAAACAATAAGGTGCAAGGCCATAACGTCAAGAGTCCATCTTATTGTACTAGGGGACAGTTCAATAGTCTTCTAACAGTGGGATAGAAGCTGTCCTTGAGCCTGGTGGTATATGACTTTGGTATCTTCTGCCTGATGGGAGGGGGGGAGAAGAGAGAATGTCCGGGGTGGGTGGGGTCTTTGATTATGTTGGCTGCTTTACCGAGGCAGCGAGAAGTGTAGACAGAGTCCATGGAGGCGAGGCTGGTTTCCGTGACGTGCTGGGCTGGGTCCACAACTCCTGCTGTGGGGGAGGAGAACGTGCTGAACAGGGTGAGGGAGTGGGTAAATCCAGGCCACACCGTCAGAACTGGTGCCAGACCCCTCCCCCCCCACCCCCCCACCACTATCAAACAATGTGGCTTCTGTTGGACGGACTGCTGAAAGCACGGGTGTAAAGGACCTGCACACCATCCCTGCCCATGATCCTGAGCCCTGCAGGTTACCCTGTAACTGTGGCAGGAGACCTGCTCGTCTCTCAGGCAGAGAGCTCCTGGTCCCACCACCTGTTTCCTCAGCTCCCCTCCAATCCCTTCAGCAAGCCCCTTAAACCCACCCTCCCCGGTTACTGACCCCTCTGCTGGGTGAGGTAGTTGTTCCTGTTCATTGTCCACCGCTGACCAGCCCAAAAAGATTCTTCCAGCCTCCCTGGTCCAAAGAGGACAACCCAGCCCTGTCACCTGTTCGCCACGGTCTGGTCCTCCAGTGCAGGCGTCACTCCCACTGACGTGTGCGCCCTCCCTGAGGCCGCCCCCTTCCCTGGACACTGTGTGTGGCGGTGGCCTCGATCATCTTCTGTGTGGCTTTGGTCTTCCTACTGTGTTTATCGACAAGGCACAGGGTGCAAGTGCCCCAAGCCCCTTCCTACTTACCTTTCCCACTGCCCCCTGTTGTGTCCCCCCGCACCTCCGCATCCTGCCCTGTACCACGTGTGGCCATGTTGTCCTTCCCAGACACCCCTCCCTACACTGACTTCCCTATGGCACTTTCCTGCCTCTCTCTTCCCACAGCCTGGAACTCCCTCCCCGTCAGCCACACCACCAGTTTTGGAATTTCGTTGTTGTTGACACACCGCCCTGGAGCCGCTGGAGACTGCAACACCCGGCAGGTCGGGCAGCGTCTGTGGAGGGACGACCAGAGCTAACCTGTCGGCTCAGAGACCTTTCATCAGAACTAGGAGAAGTTGGGGGATAAAACAAGGTTCATGTTGCAGAGGAAGGGGGTGAGGGGTGGAGCCAAGCTGCAGTTGTCTCATTGTGGGACCTGTGGCACAGTCTTGGCTTCGGTCTCTCCCTATCCTCTCGTCCTGGGTCTACATTGGTGCCAGCTCCTGCCTTTAGCTGCTAATTTTCTCTCTGCCCGGTTCCCCCCTGACTCTCCCCTTCCCCGCCTCGACTGTCCTGCCTCCACCTCAGGGACAGGCTCGTGACTGATGTCCATAACTCGCCCGTGGACTCCCAGTTACCTCGACTACACCTCCTCCCACCTGACGAAGGGTCTCGGCCCGAAACATCGACCGTTTATTTCCCCCCACAGATGCTGCCTGACCTGCTGAGTTCCTCCTGCACTGTGTGTGTTCCTCCCGCCCTCCGTCCTGTAAGGACTCCGGCAGTCCCTCAGTTTCTTCGGCTCCATCCCAACTGTTCTGATGATGACGTGACCTCACCAGGGCTTCCGAGATGTCTGGCCTTTTCCTGAACCCAGGCTCCTCCTCGACTGTAGTTGGCAGGACTCTCAGCACCTCTTCTCTATTTCCTACCCTTCGGTTCTCAGCTTCTCATCCCAGCCAGAGCGAGGATGGGCTTCCCCTTGTCCTCAACTTGCACCCAGTGACCTCCACATCCAATGGATCATCCTCTGTAACATCTTCAGTGGGATGCCACCAGCAGACACGTGTACCCTGCCCCTCCTCTATCAATGTTCTGACCGGACCACTCCCCTGTGACTACGGGTCCACGCATCCACAGCCCTTCTCACAGTACAACAGCAGGGGATGCAACACCTGCCTTTCAATACCTCCTCATCCCAGCATCCAGGGACCCAGATAGTCTTCCCAGGTGAGCCTGAGACACTGGCCCTCTCCTTCACCCTCCCCTCAGCGCCCCCCCCCAACCCTCCCCTCCCCCCACCCCCCTCTCCACCGCCCACCCCCCCATCCCCTCCCTCTCGCCCCCTCCCCTCTCGCCCCTCACCTGCTCCCCCCACCCCCCTCTCCCTCACCCCCCCACTCCCTTCCCCCACACCCCCACCCCCTCCCTCACCCCCCTCCCCCCACACTCTCCCTCACTCCCCCCTCCCTCACTCCCCTCTAATCCTATCAATTACTTTAAATCTCTGCCCCCTGGTTTTTTAACCCCTCCTGAGGGAAATGCCCTCCCTATAACCATTGTCTTAAGCCCCTCATAATGTTATACACCTCAATTAAACCTCCCCAACGGCCTCCTCTGTTCCACAGAAAACAATTCCACCTAGTCCAGTCTTTCCCCATCGGTACACGTTTCCAACCTCTGCGCCATCCTGGTAAATCCCCTCTGCAGTGCCAACACCTCTCCCCTGTGTCCTTCTGCCCAGAGCAGTGCCCCAGCTGTGGTCTGACCCGCGTTGTGTACAGTTCCAGTGTAACCTCCTGCGCCTTGAACAGTAAAGGGTAGGGTCTGCTGTACCCTTTATTACTGATCTGTCCTGCTACCACTCAGGAACTGTGGATGTATGCTCTCTGCTCCACATTCTTCAGTATCCTCCAGCTTATTGTATACTCCTGTGCCCTGTTGCAATAGCTCCTACTTCTCCAGATTACGTTCCATCTGCTGCATTTTGACCCACCAACCAGACCACCTACTTCTTCCTGTGGTCCATGTCCCCCCATGAGGACCATTTTTGTAATATCTGCAAAACTTTTGATCATTCCCTCTGTATTCAGCTCTAAGTTATCATAACAAATAGCAAGTGACCAAGTTCTGAGCCCCACTGGTAACTGGCTGCCACTTGCTATGTTATCAGCACCTGAGACAAATTTAGTTCCAAGTTGCCACCCTTTCCCTTGGATCCCACAGGCCTTTACTTTTTTGACCAGGCTGGCATACAGATCCTTATCAAAAACCTTGCTGAAATCCATGCAGACCTCATCAAATGTGCTGCACTTATCGACCCTGCTTGTTACCTCTTCAAAAAATTCCACCTTTGGCCAGACAGGAACTTCCCTGAACAACCCCGTGCTGACGGCCACCGATAAGATTTCTTTATTAGTCACATGTACATCGAAACACACAGTGAAATGCATCTTTTGCGTAGAGTGTTCTGGGGACAGCCTGCAAGTGTCGCCACGCTTCTGGCGCCAACATAGCATGCCCACAACTTCCTAACCCATACGTCTTTGGAATGTGGGAGGAAACCCACACAGACACAGGGAGAACGTACAAACTCCTTACAGACAGGGGACGGAATTGAACCCGGGTCGCTGGTGCTGTAATAGCGTTACGCTAACCCCACTACACTACTGTGCGCCTTTCTGAGTAAGGGTTTCTGCTGCAGGATAAACATGGATAAACACTGTGAGGGTTCCTAATCCTAGAAGTGATGGGAATTCCGGAGAAGACCTTTGCCCGGGGATGGGTTGCTGCAGGTTGAGGGACTTGCTTCAGAGGCAGCTCAGCTGAAGCTGAATAAGCAGGAGAGGGGGAGGAGAGCAGGGTCCGCTGCATGGGTGTGATGTGGGTGGGGGGGGGGGGGCGGCATGAGGATGAGGTGAAGGCACCTGTGTGTGCCGCTTGGTCTGAGCGGCTGTAGGTTTGATGGAACAGTTGATGGGACTGAGCATTAGCACTTGCCTCATTTACCCCCGCCCCGACCCCCCCCAAACAAATCCCATGGTCTTCAGAAGAAAAATACCGCAGCTGCTGGAAACCTGAAACAATAACCTTGCAAGTACTTCAGTAAGCTGGCATGGACAGGATGGGCCAAATGGCCTCCTCCTATGCTGTAACTGTTCTAAGATTGTATAAGTCAAGCAGCATCTGTGAAAGGTGAAACACGTTACAATATTAATCAGGCCAAGGGCTTTTCGTCAGAATCCGGCGTTGACTGATTCTGTCTCCACTGGACAGGCCAAGCTGTGCAGTGCTTCCAACAGCTCCTGGTCTCTGTTTCAGTTCCCAGTTCCTCTGTGAAGGGGTGGCTGCTGGTCACAGAACAACAGTTACTGCACTTCACAACAGTTGTTACTAGGCATCAGAGAGAGAGAGAGTGTGTGTGTGTGTGTACCTGTGTACCTGTGTATCTGGGTGTGTGTATGTATGTTTCTGTGTGTGTGTTATCCTGCATCCCTGCATTTGTGTATGTGTTCATGTTTGTGTGTCTGTGAGTATGTGCCATCTGTGTGCCTGTGACCTTGTGTTTGAGCATGCTGTGTGTGTGCACGCGTACTTTTGTTTCTTTCTGTGTGTGTTTGTGTGTCTCAGTATCCTTAGCTTTATGTGTGTGCATGTGCCTGTGTCTATATATGCATGTCTGCAGGCATGTTTGTGTCTGTGGATGCGTGTGTTTGTGTGTGTATGTGGTGTCACCGTGGTTTTGTGTGTGCATGTGACTCTGCATCACTTTAGTGTGGTATTTATGTTTTAGTGTGCACCTCTGTCAGTGTGTGCAGGATGCTGTGTGCACGTTTGCGTGTGTGTATCTGTATATCTTTGTGTCCATGTGGGTAGACAGTGAAATGTCCCAGCAAGGACTGGCAGCCAGTGACTGTAAGGTGTAATTCACTGGCACATTTGTCCAAAGATTGCTCTTGAACACTGGCTTGGATCTACAGGAAGTTGTGGGCCAGTTCTGTAGCATCAGTGCCACAACGAATTCGACACAAGGTTTTCACCCAGAGTCACTGGACAAACGTCCTGTGGAACACCTCAGTTCCCAAAGGCATCAGCCGGGCACCGAAGGTGATCGTCAGTGTCAGAGGCCGGGTCAGAATCACAAGCCTGTGTACGGTTCAGGAGAGCTTTCCCATCACTGGGACGGGCTCAGGCATTTACTGGGATGGGCTCGGACATTTACTGGACGGGAGACCCTGGTCACACAACATGAGGCATCAGCTGGCTCCCAGCAGCCTGGGCAGCTGTCCTCACAGGGATGGGGTGCACACGTGGTCAGGGTGAGTTATTCAATGTGACAGCAGCCATGCTGCTGGCAGCAGGATGGTCGCTGTAATTAACAGAACCTATCGGTTTGGAGCCTGGCTCCCCGTTCTGCCAGTGTGACACAAGGGGAGTGCAGCTCCTGCTCAGGGTGAGGGCTGGGAGAGCAGCTCTCGCTGCTTCACTGTGCGTCCACCAGTCATAGAATCATAGAATCTTAGAAAGTACAGCACAATACAGGCCCTTCGCCCCACAATGTTGTGCCGACCTCGCCTAAAATCTATCTAACCCGTTCCCCCCACATATCCCTCTATTTTAAATTCCTTCATATGCTTATCTAACAATCTCTTGAACTTGACCAATGTACCTGCCTCCACCACCACCCCAGGCAGCGCATTCCACGCCCCAACCACTCTCTGGGTAAAAAACCTTCCTCTGATATCTCTCTTGAACTTCCCACCCATTACTTAAAAGCCATGCCCTCTTGTATTGAGCATTGGTGCCCTGGGGAAGAGGCGCTGGCTGTCCACTCTATCTATTAATCTTTTGTACACCTCTATCATGTCTCCTCTCATCCTCCTTCTCTCCAAAGAGTAAAGCCTTAGCTCCCTTAGTTTCTCCTCATAATCCATACTCTCCAATCCAGGCAGCATCCTGGTAAATCTCCTCTGCACCCTTTCCAACGCCTCCACATCCTTCCTATAATGAGGCGACCAGAACTGGACACACTACTCTAAGTGTGGTCTAACCAGAGTTTTATAGAGCTGCATCATTACCTCGCGGCTCTTAAACTCGATCCCATGACATATGAAAGCTAACATCCCATAAGCTTTCTTAACTACCCTATCCACCTGTGAGGCAACTTTCAGTGATCTGTGGATATGAACCCCCAGATCCCTCTGCTCCTCCACACTCCTCAGAATCCTGCCATTTACCTTGTACTCCGCCTTGGAGTTAGTCCTTCCAAAGTGTACCACCTCTCACTTCTCCGGATTGAACTCCATCTGCCACTTCTCAGCCCAGCTCTGCATCCTATCAATATCCCTCTGCAATCTTCGACAGCCCTCCACACTACCCACAACACCACCAACTTTTGTGTTGTCTGCAAACTTGCCAACCCACCCTTCTACTTCCTCATCCAGGTCATTAATAAAAATCACAAAAAGTAGAGGTCCCAGAACCGATCCTTGTGGGACACCACTAGTCACAGCCCTCCAATCTAAATGCACTCCCTCCACCACAACCCTCTGCTTTCTGCAGGCAAGCCAATTCTGAATCCACACAGCCAAGCCTCCCTGGATCTCTTGGCCTCTGACCTTCTGAAGAAGCCTACCATGTGGAACCTTGTCAAATGTCTTACTAAAATCCATGTAGACCACATCTACTGCACTACCCTCATCGATCTGCCTGGTCACCTCCTCAGAGAACCCTATCAGGCTTATTGAGACATGATCTGCCCTTCACAAAGCCATGCTGGCTGTCCCTGATCAGACCGTGATTCTCTAAATGCCCATAGATCCTATCCCTAAGAATCTTTTCCAACAGCTTACCCACCACAGACATAAGGCTCACTGGTCTGTAATTCCCTGGACTATCCCTACTACCTTTTTTGAATAAGGGGACAACATTTGCCACCCTCCAATCCTCCGGTACCATTCCCATGGACAACGAGGACTCAAAGATCCTAACCAACGGTTCAGCAATCTCCTCCCTCGCCTCGTGGAGCAGCCTGGGGAATATTCCGTCAGGCCCCGGGGACTTATCTGTCCTAATATTTTCTAACAGCTCCAACACATCCTCTCTCTTAATATCTACATACTCTAGAACATTACCCTCACCAACACTGTCCTCAGCATCATCAAGACCCCTCTCCTTGGTGAATACTGAAGAGAAGTATTCATTGAGAACCTCACCCACTTCCACAGCTTCCAGGCACATCCTCCCACCTTTGTCTTTAATCGGACCCACCTTTACTCTCGTCATCCTTCTGCTCTTCACGTACGAAATAAAAGCCTTGGGATTCTCCTTAACCCTACTCGCCAAGGCCTTTTTATGTCCCCTTCTTGCTCTCCTCAGCCCTTTCTTGAGTTCCTTCCTTGCTACTCTATATTCCTCAAGAGAGCTATCTGATCCTTGCTGCCTACACCTTATGTATGCTGCCTTCTACCTCCTAACTAGTTGTTCCACCTCTCTTGTCACCCATGGTTCCTTCAGCCTGCCACTCCTTCTGTGCCTCACTGGGACAAATTTATCCCTAACATCCTGCAAGAGATCCCTGAACATCGACCACATCTCCATAGTACATTTCCCTTCAAAAATGTCATCCCAATTCACACTCGCAAGTTCTAGCCTTATAATTTGCCCTTCCCCAATTAAATATCTTCCTGTCCTCTCTGCTCCGATCCTTGTCCATGACAATGCTAAAGGTTATGGAGCAGTGGTCACTGTCCCCCAAAATCTCACCCACCAATAGATCTGTCACCTGACCTGGCTCATTACCTAATACTATATCTAATATGGCATTCTGTCTAGTTGGCCTGTCAACATACTGTGACAGGAATCCGTCCTGGACACAATTAGAACCGTAGAACACTACAGCACAGAAAACAGGCCATTCAACCCTTCTAGTCTGTGCCAAGACGTTATTCCGCTAGTCCCACTTCCCTGCACCCAGTCCATAACCCTCCAGACCTCTCCCGTCCATGTATCTATCCAATTTATTCTTAAAACTTAAGAGTGAGCCTGCATTTACCACATCAGATGGCAGCCCGTTCCACACTCCCACCACCCTCTGAGTGAAGAAGTTCCCCCTAATGTTCCCCCTAAACCTTTCCCCTTTCACCCTAAAGCCATGTCCTTTCGTACTTATCTCTCCTAATCTAGGTGGAAAGAGCCTACTCGCATTAACTCTGTCTATACCCCTCATAATTTTGTAAACCTCTGTCAAGTCTCCCCTCATTCTTCTGTGCTCCAGGCAATAAAGTCCTAACCTGTTCAATCTTTTCCTGTAATTCAACTCCTGAAGACCCGGCAACATTCTAGTAAATCTCCTCTGCACTCTTTCAATCTTACTGACATCCGTCCTATAGTTAGGTGACCAGAACTGCACACAATACTCCAAATTTGGCCTCACCAATGTCTCATACAACCTCACCATAACATCCCAACTCCTGTACTCAATACTTTGATTTATGAATGCCAGGATGCCAAAAGCTTTCTTTACAACCCTGTCTACCTGTGACGCCACTTTCAGGGAATTATGTATCTGAACTCCCAGATCCCTTAGTTCCTCTGCATTCCTCAGTGCCCTACCATTTACTGTGTATGTCCTACCTTGATTTGTCCTTCCAAAATGCAACACCTCACACTTGTCTGCATTAAATCCCATCTGCCATTTTCTGGCCCATTCTTCCAGTTGGTTCAGATTCCTCTGCAAGCTTTGAAAGCCTTCCTCACTGTCCACTACGCCTCCAATCTTAGTATCATCAGCAAACTTGCTGATCCAATCTACCACATTATCATCTAGATCATTGATATAGACAACAAACAACAATGGCCCCAGCACAGATCCCTGAGGCACACCACTAGTCACAGGCCTCCAGTCTGAGAAACAATCATCCACTACCACTCTCTGTCTTCTCCCACACAGCCAATTTCGAATCTAGTTTACAACCTCTCCATGGATACCTAGTGACTGAACCTTCTGAACTAACCTTCCATGTGGGACCTTGTCAAAGGCCTTACTAAAGTCCATGTAGACGACATCCACAGCCTTTCCTTCACCTACTTTCTTGGTAACCTCTTCGAAAAACTCTACAAGATTCGTTAAACACGATCTACCAAGCATAAAGCCATGCTGACTATCCTTAATCAGCCCTTGGCTGTCCAAATACTTGTATATCCGATCTCTCAGAACACCTTCCGATAATTTACCCACTACTGATGTCAGGCTCACCAGCCTGTAATTACCTGGCTTACTTTTAGAGCATTTGTTAAACAATGGAACAACATGAGCTATCCTCCAGTCCTCCGGCACCGCACCTGTGGCTAAGGACATTTTAAATGTATCTGCCAGGGGCCCTGCAATTTCTACACTAGTCTCTCTCAATGTCCGAGGAAATATCTTGTCAGGCCCTGGGGATTTATCTACCTTTATTCGCTGTAAAGCATCAAGCACCTCCTCCTCTTTAATCTCTATATGTTCCATGACACTACTGCTGGTTTCCCTTCCTTCCATATCCACTATGCCCATTTCCTGAGTAAATACTGATGCAAAAAAACTGTTTAAGACCTCCCCCATCTCCTGAGGCTCCACACATAGACGACCACTCTGATCTTCTAGGGGACCAATTTTGTCCCTTACTATCCTTTTACTCTTAATGTACTTGTAGAAACCCTTCAGGTTTACCTTCACATTATCTGCCAAAGCAGCCTCATGTCTGCTTTTTGTCTTCCTGATTTCCTTTTTTAGTATTTTCTTACTTTTTCTATACTCTTCAAGTACCTCATTTGTTCCCAGTTGCCTATACCTGCTATACACCTCTCTCTTTTTCTTAACCAGATCACCAGTATCCCTTGAAAACCAAGGTTCCCTATGCTTGTTAACTTTGCCTTTAATCCTGGCAGGAACGTGCAAAGTCTGCACTCTCAAAATTTCGCCTTTGAAGGCCTTCCACTTACTGAGCACGTCCTTGCCAGAAAACAACATCCCAATCCACTCTTCCTAGATCCTCATTTCCACAAAATTGGCCTTTCTCCAATTCAGAACCTCAGCTCGGGGACCAGACCTATCCTTATCCATAATTAACTTGAAACTAATGACATTATGGTCACTGGACCCAAGACGTTCACCTACACATACTTCTGTCACCTGACCTGTCTGGTTCCCTAATAGGAGATCAAGTATTGCATTCTCTCTCGTTGGTACCTCTATATATTGATTTAGAAAATTTTCCTGAACACATTTGACAAATTCCAAGCTATCCAGCCCTTTCACAGTGTGGGAGTCCCAGTCAATATGTGGAAAGTTAAAATCCCCTACTATTACAACTTTCTGTTTCTTGCATTGGTCTGCTATCTCACTACAGATTTGTTCCTCCAATTCTGACTATTGGGCAGTCTATAGTACAACCCTATTAGTGTGGCCACACCTTTCCTGTTCCTCAGCTCCACCCATACGAGTCTGTAGATGAGCCCTACAGGCTGTCTACACACAGCTGTGATATTTTCCCTGACTAGTAACGCCACTCCTCCCCCTTTCATCCCTCCCCCTCTACCACGTCTGAAACAACGGAACCCTTAACAAACTTAACAAACTCTGCCCCGTCTAAACCTTTGGTACTAAGCAGGTGCCAATCAATATTTGGGAAGTTGAAGTCTCCCACTATAATAACCCTGTTGTTCTTGCACCTTTCCAAAATCTGCCTCCCAATCTGCTCCTCAGTATCCCTGCTGCTACCGGGGGGGTGGGGGGGGGGCCTATAGCATACTCCCAGTAGAGTAACTGCTCCTTTCTTGTTCCTAACTTCCACCCATATTGACTCTAGAGAGGATCCTTCTACATTATCCACCCTTTCTGCAGCTGTAATAGTGTCCCTGACCAGTATCGCCACCCCTCCTCCTCTTCTACCCCCCTCCCCATCCCTTTTAAAACACTGAAAACCAGGAATATTCAGTATCCATTCCTGCCCTGATGACAGCCAAATCTCTGCAAGAGCCACAATATCATAGTCCCATGTATTTATCCAAGCTCTCAGTTCATCTCCCTTATTTCTGATACTTCTTGCATTTAAGTAAGTGCTCTTTAGCCCATCCACCTTACTACTTTTATACCCTGTACTCTGCTTCTCCTTCCTCAAAGCCTCCCTATATGTTAGATCTGGCTTTACTCCATGCCCTTCTTCCTCTGACATATCCCTCCGGTTCCCATCCCTCTCGCAAACTAGTTTAAACCCTGGGTCACCCTCTGCCCCCGAGCCTGCTGCCTCCACGAAGCCCAGCTCTGGTGCAAACAGGCCCTTCAGCCCATCCTGTCCATGTTGACCGTTGCACCCATCCACACTGATCCCAGTTACCAGCACACTTGGTCTCCAACCTTCCATGCCTTGGTGACTCGAGTGCTCACCCAGACACTTCTTCAATGTGGCGGGAGTCTCTGCCTCCAGCACCCCCTCAGGCAGCATGTTCCAGACTCCAACCACCACCACATGGCCACCCCCCGGGAAAAGATTTTCCTCAAGTCCCCTGGAACCCTCTCCTTCAATTTAATGTCCCTCTGGTTTCTAGACATCTCTGATCCAAGGTACGGCCTCCTACAACCCACCCTATCTGTGCCTCTTATAATTGTGTCCCCCTCCATCGTTTCCCCCTCTCAGGTCCCCCTCTGTCAGTTCCCCCTGCACCAGGTCCCCCTCCCTCTGGTCCCTCTCCGCCCGGTCCCCCTGCTCCAAGGAGGACAACCCCCCTGGCCTGCCTGAGGTGGTGGCAGGGGGTACCTGGGTCCCGGACGCAGCTCTCCACACCTGGAGTCTGCTGCTCCTGCAGCCCACTCAAGGTAACGGTCAACCCCCTGACCGCCATGTGCTCCCGTGTTCTGGCCATGGTTTTGTGTGTGTGTGTGTGTGTGGGGGGGGGTTGCTGGGTCACTCCCTCGTGTACAGAGGGATGCGCTGAGCCAGACTGCCCGGTGAAGGTTTCCGCACTGTTGGGTGTTTCAGGAGCTGGAGTCGCTGAAGTCTGCCGAGAAGCTCTGCCGACAGCTGATCTACCATCTGACTCCACACTCCAAGTGGCAGCGACAGGCGGTGTCCCGGCACTCGCAGCCCTGGTGAGTACCCGGCAGGGAGACCCTGCATCCACACACACGTGAGGCAGAGGCCAAGATAAGGCAGCAGGTTTTAATCTCAGCAGGGAGATTAGTTCCTCTGAGAAGTAAGAGATCAACGTAATCCTGAAGCAGAAAGATTAAGGAGGCTTAAGTGATGGGGTGAAATCTGGTCGGGAGACAGAACGTGGAGCAGGGAAAGGTGGGCTGTCCTCAGCCTGATGGTCGGTGCTGGGGGCGGTGGGGGGTGGGGGGAGGTGGTGATATGAGGGAGGCAGGGGCCATGGGTGAGGGACTGTGAGGGGGGCCAGGGGTGAGGGAGCGGGAGTGAGGGGCCGGGAATGAGGGTGAGGGAGCGGGGGTGAGGGGCCGGGAGTGGGAGTGAGGGGCCAGGGGTGAGGGACTGTCAGTGAGAGAGTGGTAGTGAGGGACTGTGAGGGAGTGGTAGTGAGGGAGTGGGGAGTTGGGGTGAAGGGCCGTGAGTGAGAGAGTGGTAATGAGGGAGCGGTAGTGAGGGACTGTGAGTGAGGGACGGCAGGGCTCAGTGCCTGGGCCCTGCTGTAGGTGGGACCCTCACAGGCCGGTGTGGGGGAGGCAGTGCCGGAGTGGGACGTGGGCTCAGATCTCCACCACGTACATCAGCGACTGGGACAGGAGAACCAAGTGTAAAATGTCCAGGTTTGCCAATGACACAAAACGAAGGACTGAGAGCTGTGAGGGGGATGAAAAGAGGCTTCCGGGCGATTTAGACGTCGAGTGAGCGGGCAGACAAGGCTGTTCCTGTGTAATGTGGATAAAGGTGCAGTCACCCACTTCGGGGGAGGAACAGAGTATTGCTGAATGGGGGTAGAAGGGAGCTGATGGTGTAAACACCAGTCACTGATGTCTGGGTGCAGCGAGAGGTGAAGACGGCACGTGGTATGTTGGCCTTCAGTGCAGAGGTTTGACGACAGGAGGTTGCTGCAGTGATACAGGGCCTTGGTGAGACCACTCCCAGCACTGTGTGCAGTCTGGTCAAAGTCAAAGGCGAGTTTATTGTCACACGCACAAGTCCATGTGTGCACAGGGGCAATGAAAAACTCACTTGCAGCAGCATCACAGGCACATAGCATCAGATCGGTCATATCTGAGGGAGGTATGATGCTATGTGCCTGAGATAGTCGGAAGCTTTTCCCCAGGGCTGAAATGGTGGCCACAAGAGGACATAGGTTTAAGGTGCTGGGGAGTAGGTATAGAGGAGATGTCAGGGGTAAGTTTTTTACTCAGAGAGTGGTGAGTGCGTGGAATGGGCTGCCGGAAACGGCAGTGGAGGCGGATACTATAGGGTCTTTTAAGAGACTGTTAGACAGGTACATGGAGCTGAGTAAAATAGAGGGCTATGGGTAAGCCTAGTAATTTCTAAGGTAGGGACATGTTCGGCACAGTTTTGTGGGCCAAAGGGCCTGAATTGTGCTGTAGGTTTTCTATGTTTCTAGATACTTGCCATCGAGGGAGTGCAGTGAGGGATCACCGGACTGTTCCTGGGATGACAGGGCAGTACGAAGAGGAATTGTGTTCACTGGGTTAGAAGAAGGGACCTCACTGGAGGGTACAAAATTCTGACAGGGCTCGACAGGTTGGACGTGGAGAGGATGTTGCCCTGGCTGGGGAGTGTCAGACAAGGGCTCGCATCTCAGGATATGGGGTAGGATATTTCAGAAGACCCTTTGGCCCATCATGGCCATGCCATCCATCAAGCACCCATTTATACAACGTTATTGCAGTTGGATATCCTCGGGACTCGGGCAGTGCTGGACCAGCACATTTCCAGACTGTTGGATGTTAATCCTGGCAAACCCCAACACTCTTTACTTACACTTTTCATGCATTACACAGCAGTATGGTGAATTTTCCAGTGAAGCCGGTGAGTTCACAGGAGGGAGGAAATAGAACCAGGTGAGTTTCAGCTTGTATAAACTGGAACATAGAAGTACTGCGGACCCTGGCTCCGGCTAAACCTGCCCACATTCCTGGCCCCTGGTCCCAGCCCCCTGGTCTCCTCGGCCCTGTGATCTCCCCGGCCCCATGGGCCCCTGGTCTCCCCTCACTCTGGACGAGTGGATGAGCCAGATTGGGATTTCTAAAGAAAATCCGATGCTGGACCACTCGGGTTTTACACCAATCCTTCGCTAATCCCATGTTATTCTCCCCACATTCCCACCAACTCCCCCGATTCTACCCCTCACCTACACACTAGGGGCAATTTAAAGCAGCCAATTAAGCTACCAACCAATTTGGGATGTGGGAGGAAACCAGAGCACCTGGGGAAACCCACACGGTCACAGGGAGAACGTGCAAACTCCACACAGACAGCGCCCGAGGTCAGGCTCGAACCCAGGTCTCTGGAGCTGCGAGGCAGCAGCTCTACTGGCTGTGTCACAGCCTTGGCCTGTGACTACAGCTCTGAGACTTAGGACAGAGATGAGGAGACATTTGTTCACCCAGAGGTGTGATCCTTCATAATTCCTCAGCACAGAGTGTGGTGCAACCCGGTTATTGCCAGCATACAGATCTCTGTGGAGTGTGTATGGGGAATTGATAGCTTTGCTAAAGCTATCGAACTCCGGACACCAGATGTCTGTCTGTTTTCTCTCGCTCTCTCTTTCACTCTCTTGCACTCTCCCTCTTGCACTCCCTCGCTCTCTCGCACTCTCACGCACACTCTCATGCACACACACTCTCTCTCTCGCTCTCTCTCTCTCTTGCTCTCTCTCTCTCTCTCTCTCAAACACTCTCTAATCCTTTCCCACTCACAATCAATCTCTATAAATCTGTATCACCCGCTGGGATTAACAGGGATCACCACAGCTGTGTAGCTTCAAGCTGTGGAGTCCCTTCAGATCTCCCTCACTGGCAGACGCGACCCTTTGTGACATTTTCAACCTGCTCAGGGCGAGCAGACAGCCGGGGCTGACGAATGAGAGGCCAGGGGCTCCCGGCGGTGACTCGGGATGCCCACTACCCATGGCTGAGTACTGCCGTTGAAGAAGATGCCCTGATGCATGCACACATTAAGCACGTCACAGTAAATTAATTACAAAATACTGTGCACATTTAAAGAGAGAGTCTGGCATTTTCCACATTAAGCACTGCTGGAAGAGAGAGGCCGGAGGATTTCACCAGGGCTACATGCACTGAAGAGAGAGGCCGGAGTATTTCTGTCACATTGAGCAACACTATGGGCCTCAGCCTTACACGTGTGTGCACTCTGCGTGCAGTGAGCTGAGAGGGGCAGGCTGTAGTGCTTTAGCTGCACTAAACCCTACCCAGAGAATGGTGTCTGCAGTCTCCTCCTCGATCTGTGGAGAGGGGTGGGAATGAACTTACCTGGCAGCTGATGCCCGACTCTGGAGTCAATTCTGATGCATCAGTCTGGTGTGCCGTGGATTCAGAATTGGTGTGAACTTCATTCTTGTCCAGTAGGTAAGCACCATCGGAATAGTGATGTACAGTCAATGTCTCCAGGAAAATGGAATTATTCCAGTTATAAAGTTGGAGGAACGTATTCATTGTGACCAAGGCTCGATGCCTTTCTTCCCGGACAGATGATAACTGTCTCAGCATCAGACTGGTGGCATTTGTTGAACAGCTGCCGATGCTCTTCAACAACTCTTGATCCTTCATTAGGGAGGCGCGGGAGCGTAGCGGTTAGCGCGACGCTATTACAGCGCCAGCGATCGGGGTTCGATTCCCGCCGCTGCCTGTCAGGAGGTTGTGCGTCCTCCCGCGTCTGCGTGGGTTTCCTCCGGGTGCTCCGGTTTCCTCCCACATTCCAAAGATGTACGGGTAGGTTAATTTGGGTTTAAAATGGGCGGCGCGGACTCGTTGGGCCGGAGGGACCTGTTACCACGCTGTAAAATAAAATTTAAAAATTTAAAAAATTCATCCTCGGGGCATCGGGACTGTTCAGCTCTGTGGTCAGGACGGTTCCTGCCTGGGGCCGCGGGGGAGGAGAACATTCTCCTCATCCCCCCTTGTTCCCTCTGTGCCTGCCACACCTCCCGTCGTCTCTCCACAGCTCCTTCCATTTCCTCTGGCTCACCCAGCCCATTACATTGTGGCTCTCATTGTGGACGCTGTAGGGTGTCCACATTAATATCTGCCTCATTGTTGGCCATCCTCAGGCCTTGGAGACCTTCGCTTGTCAAGGGGGCACTTGGATACACTTGGAACCCCCATTATTCACTGAGCTTGTCTCTCGCAGCCCTTCCTGTACATCCTTTGGGTGTTCCTCTCAACCTTCATCATGGCCACTGTATTCTCTAGCCATAGGTGAGGTCACCCTCCACTCGTTCCTGTTACAGGGGCTTCCTCCTGTACTCCTCGACCAGGCCAAGCCCCAAGGAGAAGATGCCCTCGACTGTTCTCGGTGGAGCCTGGATCGCTGTAAGGGGATGTTGCTCCCCTAGAAGAGGGTCGGGAGGTCACGATCCCAGCAGCGCTGTGAGGGACCCATGTTACCAGCTGCCGGAAGGTCGGTGGTTCAGTACCTGTCCTGCCACTCCCCAACCAGAAACTACAGGCAGTTACAGGAAGTACAGGCAGCCTGGATGTGGGTCAGGGAATCTGGCCCAAAGTGTCTGTAGGGGGATATTGATAGGTTAAGTGAGTGGGCAAAAGTTTGGCAGTGTGCAATGTTGGGAAATTTAGGGTTATCTAGTTTGGTGGGGAGAATAGCAAAGCAGGATATTGTTTAAAATCAAAGTTGACTTTATTGTCATATGCACACATACATGTGTGCACATGTGTGCACAGGTGTAATGAAAAACTTACAGCAGCATCACAGGCACAGAGCATCAGATAAGCAGCATTCACAAGAAAAGCATAAATTTAATATAAATTGTACACAATTTTTACAAGAACACAACTAGAACAAAAAGGGACAAAGTCCATTGTAGTTCAAAGTGGTCATAGTGTTGCTAAACTGATTAGGGTTGTGCTGGTTGGTTCAGGAACCGAGTGGTTGAAGGGAAGTAGCTGTTCCTGAACCTGGTGGTGTGGGACTTCAGGCTTCTGTACCTCCTGCCCGATGGGAGCTGCGAGAAGATGGCACGGCCCAGATGGTGGTAGAATGGAGAGGCTACAGGTGCTGTACAGAGGGATCTGGGGGAGTTCACACATGTACCAGTTAGGAAGGCGAGGGGAATGTACAGGCATAAATATAGGGCACCTCTCTACAACTGAGCAGGGTGTTGGTGAGACCGCGCTTGGGGACTACAGAGAGTTTTGGTCCCAAGTTTTCATTTACTTGCACTGGAGGCGGCTCAGAGAAAGTTAGCCAGGTTGGTTCCTGGGTTGAAGGGGCTGTCTTATGAGGGAAGGGTGAGCAGATTGGCTCGATAATTATCGGAGTTTAGGAGAAGGAGATGTGATCACATTGAAATACAGGATTCTAAAAGGTTGGGTGCTGGGTGGATGTTTCCCCTAGTGGGGGTATCTAGAACTGGGGGCAGAACTATAGGGCAAGGGGTTGCCCTTTCCAGATGGAGGTGAGAGGGGAATCTTTGGCACTGTTGAATCTTTGGAATTCTCTGTGCCCCCCCCCCCCAGAGAGGCAGAGTCACAGAATATCTTCCAGTGGGGAGAGAGACAGATTCTTGGACCATGGGGTTACGGGAACAGGAGAGGGAAGCCGCAGTCAAGATTGGATCGGCCGAGACCTTGCTGAGAGGTGGAGCAGTGTGCCGAGTCCTGAAATTAGGCTACCAGAACAATGCTCAGTGAGGGTAGATAAGATAAGATCTCTTTATTAGTCACATGTACATCGAAACACACAGTGAAATGCATCTTTTGCGTAGGGTGTTCTGGGGAGCAGCCCGCAAGTGTCGCCACGCTTCCGGCGCCAACATAGCACGCCCACAACTTCCTAACCCGTACGTCTTTGGGATGTGGGAGGAAACCGGAGCAAACCCACGCAGACACGGGGAGAACGTACAAACTCCTTACAGGCAGCAGCCAGGATTGAACCTGGGTCGCTGGCGCTGTAATAGCGTCACGCTAACCGCTACACTACCGTGCCCGCCCTAGGTAGAACAAATGACTGCTGTAAATGCAGTCAGAATCCTGGGTTTTATTCTGGCTAATTGAAAGGATCTATGAGTTATTAGAACCAGGAAGCTGGAGAGGGTGGGAGGAACTAGGGGGACAGGATCACAGGAGCAGAACAAACCATTTCGCCCCTCGAGCCTGTGCTCTCCTTCAATGAAATCAGTTGATCTGCCACCTCCCTCCGCCTGTCTACCTTTGACCCGTGAGGAGGTTATGAGGAGTGATTACAAAACGTGAATGAGGAGGAGAAACTTCTGAGGGAATGGAACAATGTCCTTGCACTGTGTCTGGAACAGTGGGACCAGAGGTAAGGCTGTGACAGAAGAGGGCATACATTGAAAGTCAGCTGTAGAAACATTCCTTCAGAGGTTGGTCAGGGTGTGAGTAAATCTCTCTGGGCTCATTCACTCAGATGAATTACTTTCAGGAAACGAATCACCCAGTGGGCTTTGCTGGAGTGGTCTCCCAACTGCTGTCCCGTTGCGTTAACCTTCACACCCCCGGAGACCGGGGCACCCGGTCCTCCCCTTCCCAGGTCACCACTTGGAATTGGGCTGGGACGGGGAGAGGGGGCGTTAGGCACCAGCATTTGGTTAGGGGCTGGTGCCAGGGGAGGACTGGCAGGGTGCAGAGGTCAGGGCCACCGGTCACCTACTTTCCACGACAGCCAGCAGAGCGTTGTGTCAAACTGGCAAATTTAATCGGATTTGTAAGCTTTAGCTCGAAAGAGGGCTTAAAGCAAATGGATCATGAGATTCTCATACAACTGTTCAGATTAAAACATTGTGCACCAAGTAATGCAGTGGTCAGCTGGTTATGGCACAGCAAGCTTGAAAATCAGAAACATTGTCGATGCTGGAAGTCTGAAATAAATGCCAGGAATCCTCAGCAGGTCAGGCAGCGTCTGTGGGGGGAGACACATCGTTAACATTTCAGGTCGATGACCCATTGTCAGACATGGGAATGTGGCAACAAGCAAGTGTCAAGTAGCGGAGAGGGTGGGGAAGAGGAGGATGGGACCAACGGAACATCACTGACAGGCGAGGCCAAGGTTGCTGTGGAGACAGAGTCATGGAGTTGTACAGCAGGGAAAAAGCCCCTTTGGCCCATACATTTCCACACCGACCAAGATGTATGTTCAAGCTAATCCCATTTCCCAGCACTTGGCCCATATCCCTCTAAATTATTGTCATCCATATACCTGTCCACATACTTCTTAAATGTATCAAATGTACCTGCCTCAACCACTTCATCTGGCGGCAGGTTCCATATATCTACCACCCGCAATGAAGAAAAAAAAAGTTGCCCGGCAGGTTCTTAGTAAACCTTTCACCTCTAACCTTAAAACTATGTCCTCTAGTTTTTGGTTCCCCAACCCTGGAAAAAAAGACCATTCATCGTATCTATGTTCATCATGATTTTATATACCTCTTTGTGATCATCCCTCAGTCTGCTACATTCCAGGAGTAAAGGCCCAGCCTGTCTAACCTCTCCCTATAACTCAGACAGTTGACTCCCAGCAACATTTTGCACCCTTTCCAGTTTAATCACATCCTTCCTATAACGGGGTGACCAAAGTGAACACAATACTCCAAGTGTGACCTCACCAACATCTTGTACAATCACAACATAACCACCCATCTTCTATATTCAATGCCCCAACTGATGAAGGCCAGTGTGCCAAAAGCCTCCTTCACTGCCCTGTCTACCTGTGACTCCACTGTAAGGGAACCCTGCACCTGTACTCCGAGGTCCCTCTGTTCTACAACAGTACCTGGGGCCTTCCGTTCAATGTAAAAGTCCTACCTTGATTTGTCCTTCCAAAATACATTTATTTGAATATCTGAATTTATTTGAATATCACACTTATCTGAATTAAACTCCATTTGCCATTCCTCAGCCCACCTACCCAGCTGATCAAGATCCCACTGCAATTCTCGATACTCCTCTTCACTGTCTACGATACTACTTATTTTTGTGTCACCTGCAAACTTACTAACTATTCCTCATATTTTCTCATCCAAATCGTTAATATAGATGACAATTAACAATGGGCCCAGCACCGACCCCTGGGACACACCACTAGTCACAGACCTTCAGTCTCAGAAACATCCTTCCACCATCGCCCTCTGTTTCCCACCATCCAACCAATGTTGTATCCAGTTTACCAGCTCTCCTTGGATGCCACGTGATCTAACCTTCCAGAGCAGCCGACCATGCGGAACCTTATCAAAAGCCTTACTGAAATCCATATATACTGCATCTACTGCCCACCCCTCATCAACCTTCCTCATCACTTCATCAAAAAACTCAGTCAAATCCATAATTCAAGATCTCCCACACACAAAGCCATGCTGGCTATCCCTAATCAACCCCTGCCTTTCCAAATGTAAGTATATTTTATCCCTCAGAATACTTTCCAGCAACTTACCTACCATGGATGTTAGGCAAATGGGTCTATAATTACCAGGTCTATCCTTATTGCCCTTCTTAAATAAAGGCACAACATTTTTCCAGCACCTCGCCAGAGGACAACAGTTGTGCATAAAGGCATTTGGTAGAGTAATGAGAGAAGTTTGAGAGAGAGTTTCCTTCTCTTTCTGTGTCCCTATTAATCCATAAACCAAATGGCGCTCTCTCTCTCTCTCTCGCTCTGTCGCTCTCGCTCTCTCTCGCTCTCTCTCGCTCTCTCTCCCCCTAATCACCCTCATCAACTGGATGAATTTATCACCTTGACAATCCTGGCCTCACCCTTTGTCCTTCCGCCCACCCCGCCATCCCTCACCACCTCTGCAGAAGGTGACAGATAGCCAGGACATGCCCAATTGAACTTCCGAGAGACCCTCATTGTGTTTCACGCTGGAAACTATGGATTTGTGATTGCATCACCATGGAAACAGTGCTGTTTCCACACACGTATTTTGGGAAACCAAGGACAAGTGGATTGAGTGCTGATGTCAGGGTAACTGTGAAGTACTGGGCTGGGTGAAGCTGTGGCTCTGAGCTCTGCTGCACTGGGATTCCTGGGTCAGGCCAGGTTTGTTCTGGACTGACTGTACAGATTGTGCACCATCGGCCCTCTTTGTGAGAGCAGGGTGGGAGAATCGACCTGGCCGTGTCCTTCCAGTGAACTGGGGGACCTGTCCCCAGCCGTCGCAACCAGACTGTCAGCAGCCCAGCCTGAGGGATGTTACTGCTCTTTTTTTTTCACAAAACGTTTATTCGTTAAAAACACTACAAAAAAACAACCAACAGCAAATACGCTACACCTAGTACAGAAAGAAACAACCCGGCCAAAACCAATACCCGCGCAACACTACGCCCGCTAATGTCACTGCTCTTCCCACACTGGCACAGTGGTCACGTTCCTGGAGTCCCAGGTTCAAACCCAACCAGCAGTAAGTTTCAATTCAGTCAACAATCTGGAACCTTCAAACAAGGGATTACTAAATGACGAGCATCCACAAAATTACTGGGTTGTTGCCAGACCCCACCTGGGTCACTGCTGTCCAACGGGGAGGGAATCTGCCACCCCCCCCCCCCCCCCCTTCTGCAGTGCTGTGGGCAGCTTTGAAGTGTGTGCCAGGAGCTGGAGTTGCCTTGCCTGTGGACGGGTGTATCTCATCAGCCTGCGTCTGATGTCAACTGTGTCCCATGTGTGAACAAACGCCCAGCTCTCCGGGTTCCACCCCAGTTATGTGACCAGGTCACCACATGCCTTCCGATTCTGTTGGTTGGCACTTCAACTCAACAACTGGTTCAGTTTGTTTGTTACTGGTGCTGGGATCACAGCACTGGACAGTCCTCCCTCTCTCTGTTACTGGTTCTTTCAGCAGGACCAAATGTTGCCTGGTTTTACGGATTGGGCTAAGCATTCCCAGTGGGATTGCTAGTTCTACTGGTAGTAGTTGGGGATTCCCATTCGCTCTGTCCCACAGTGGGAAGGTGAAGTGTGGGGAGAGGGGATGAAACTGTGGAAGGCACGGCTGCAGGCAGGAAGCAGTGAGGCCAAGTGTCAGCCCGTATGGTCAGGTGCGTTGTGGTGAACGTGGGGGACGTGACCGACACTGACCCAATGTACGCTTTAACCTGGACGTGACCACAGCTGCGGCTGGCAGATGCAGGGTTTGGAGGATGCCTTTAAATGGTGAGGGAGTGTCTCTAACCTCCGGCACAGATCCGAGTGTTCACAGCGTGGGAATCCCTCCCCTTCACCGATGTGGTCTCAGTACTGGGGGGATTGGATGCGGTAAACCCCAGCTATTTCAGATCACTTGGAGTACTGTGTCCAGTTCTGGTCGCCTCATTATAGGAAGGATGTGGAGGCGTTGGAAAGGGTGCAGAGGAGATTTACCAGGATGCTGCCTGGATTGGAGAGTATGGATTATGAGGAGAGACTAAGGGAGCTAGGGCTTTACTCTTTGGAGAGGAGGAGGATGAGGGGAGACATGATAGAGGTGTACAAAATATTAAGAGGAATAGGTAGAGTAGACAGCCAGTGCCTCTTTCCCAGGGCACCAGTGCTCAATACAAGAGGGCATGGCTTTAAGGCAATTGGGGGGAAGTTCAAGGGAGATGTCAGAGGGAGGTTTTTCACCCAGAGAGTGGTTGGTGCATGGGATGCACTGCCTGGGGTGGTGGTGGAGGCTGATACGTTGGTCAAGTTCAAGAGATTGTTAGATACGCATATGGAGGAATTTAAAATAGACGATATGTGGGAGGAAGGGGTTAGATAGTTTTAGGTGTGGTTTGAAGGTCGGCACAACATGGTGGGCCGAAGGGCCTGTATTGTGCTGTATTGTTCTATGATTCACTGTTCTCCCTGCCGGGGGATTCTCTGTGGATGATGGGCTCCAATCCCTTTGTGATGTGTTTGGAAAGGACGGGCTGGTACCATGAACATGCTGGAAGTTAGAAACAGGAAGGGAGCGATCACTATTGGGAGTATTTTGTAGGCCCCCAGTAGCCACCGGGACACTGAGGAGCAGATAAGTTGTGCAGATTTCGGAAAGGTGCAAAAATAACTGGGTTGTTGTCATGGGAGACTTCAACTTCCCTAATATTGATTGGCACCTCCTTAGTGTGAAAGGTTTAGATGAGACAGAATTTATTAGGTGTGTACAGGAAGGATTCCTGACGCAGTATGTGGACAGGCCGACTCGAGGAGAGGCCATGCTGGATCTAGTACTAGGGAATGAACCTGGTCAGGTGACAGACCTCTCGGTGGGCGAGCATTTCGGAGATAGTGACCACAACTCCCTGACCTTTAGCGTAGTCATGGACAGGGAGAGGAGCAGATAATATGAGAAAGTTTTTGACTGGGGGAGGGCTAATTATGACAGTATTAGGTAGGATCTTGGGAGCGTAAATTGGGAGCAGATGTTCTCAGGGAAATGCACAGAAGAAATGTGGAGGCTGTTTAGGAAATACTTACATGGGGTTCTGGAGAGGTTTGTCCCACTGAGACAGGGAAAGGCTGGTAGGGTGAAGGACGAGAGAGGTGAAATATTTAGTCAAGAGGAAGAAGGAAGCATACTTAAGCTTTAGGAAGCAAAAATCAGGCAGGGCTCTTGAGAATTATAAGGTAGCCAGGGAGGAACTTAAGAAGGGACTTAGGAGAGCTAGAAGGGGACGTGAGAAGGCCTTGGCGAGTAGGGTTAAGGAAACCACCAAGACGTTCTACACATAACGTGTGGAACAGGAGGGTGACTAGAGTGAGGGTAGGACCACTCAGGGATAAAGGGGAAAACATGTGCCTAGAGGCAGAGGAGGTAGGGAGGGGTCCTTAATGAATACTCTGCTTCAGTGTTCACCAGGGAGAGGGACTTTGACAAATGTGAGGTCAGCATAGAACAGGCTGGAGCATGTTGAGGTTAAGGTAGTGTTGGAGCTTCTGAAAAACATGAGGATAGATAAGTCCCCGGTACCGGATGGGATATACCCCAGGTTACCAGGGGAAGGGAGGGAAGAGATTGCTGGGGCGTTGACGATGATATTTGCGTCCTCCCTGGCCACAGGAGTGGTACCAGAGGATTGGAGGATGGCAAATGTTGTTCCCTTGTTCAAGAAATGTAACAGGGATAATCCTGGGAATTGTAGACTAGTGAATCTTACATCAGTGGTGGGCAAACTATTGGAGATGATTCTTAGGGACAGGATTTACGAGCATTTGGAGAAGCATAGTCTTATTAGGGATAGTCAGCATGGCTCTGTGAGGGGCAGGTCGTGCCTCATGAGCTTAATTGAATTTTCTGAGGAGGTGACAAAACAAATAGATGAAGGCAGAGCGGTGGATGTGGTGTATATGGACTTTAGTAAGGCATTTAACAAGGTTCCCCATGGTAGGCTCATCCAGAAAGTCAGGAGGCATGGGATCCACGGAGACTTGGCTGCATGGATTTGGAATTGGCTCACCCATAGAAGACAGACGGTGGTGGTAGATGGAGCATATTCTGCCTGGAGGACGGTGACCAGTGGTGTTCCGCAGGGATCTGTTCTGGGACCCCTGCTCATTGTGATTTTTATAAATGACTTGGATGAGGAAGTGGAGGGATGGGTTAGTAAGTTTGCAGATGACATGAAGGTTGGAGGGGTTGTGGATAGTGTAGAAGGTTGTCGTAGGTTGCAACGGGATATAGGCAGGATGGAGAAGTGGTAGATGGAGTTCAGTCCAGAAAAGTGTGAACTGATACACTTTGGAAGAACGAACATAAAGGCAGAGTACAAGGTTAATGGCCGGATTCTGAGCAGTGTGGAGGAACAGAGGGACCTTGGGGTCTAAGTCCATAGATCCCTCAAAGTTGCCGCGCAAGTTGATAGGGTGGTTAAGAAGGCGTATGGTGTGCTGCCCTTCATTAGTTGAAGTATTGAGTTAAGGAGCCACGAGGTAATGTTGCAGCTCTATAGAACTCTGGTTAGACCACACTTGGAGTATTGTGTTCAGTTCTGGTCGCCTCATTGTAGGAAGGATGTGGAAGCTTTAGAGAGGGTGCAGAGGAGATTTACCAGGATGCTGCCTGGATTAGAGAACATGTCTTATGAGGAAAGGTTGAGCGAGTTAGGGCTTTTCTCTTTGGAGCAATGCAGGATGAGAGGCAACTTGATAGAGGTGTATAAGGTTATGAGGGGCATAGACAGAGTGGACAGCCAGCACCTTTTCCCAGGGCAGCAATGGCCAATACCAGAGGACATCAGTTTAAGGTCAGAGGAGGAATGTTCAGGAGAGATGTCAGAGGTAGGTTTTTTACACAGAGAGTGGTGCGTGCCTGGAACACTCTGCCAGGGGTGGTGGGAGAGGCTGTTACGATAGGAACATTTAAAAGACTCTTAGATAGGCACATGGATGTAAGAAAAATGGAGGGTTATGTGCTGTGTAGGAGGGAAGGGGTAGATTGATCCTGGAGGAGGTGTTCATATAGTTGGGCACAACATCATGGGCCAGGGGCCCGTACTGTGCTGTACTGTTCCATGTTCTATGAATGACTATTGAAATAAACGTCAGAGGCTGAGGGGGATCCGATCAAAGTTCATAAAATGACGAGGGGCTTAGATAGGGTGGACAGAGTCTTGTTCTCAGGGTGGAAATGTCAAACATTAGAGGTTTAAGGTGAGAGTGGAAAGTTGAAAAGAGACTTATGAGGTAAGTTTTTTTACACGGAGAGTGGTGGGTGCCGGGACCAGGCTTCTGGGGACGGTAGTGGAGGCAGGTATGATGGTGGTGTTTAAGAGGCTGTTCGACAGACACGTGGACATGCAGGCAGTGGAGGGACATAGATCGTGTGCAGGCAGAAGGGATTTAATTTAATTTGGCATCATGGTCAGCACAGACATGGTGGGCCGAAGGGCCTGTTCCTGTGCTGTACAGTTCTGTGTTCCATGTTCTAACTGTCTACCTTTCCCTCTAGTTTAAAAACAGCTTTGCAGAAGAAAATTGGGAATGACTCGTTGGATCTGTCGGGAATGCCGCTGCCTCCCAGGGATGTTCAGCGCGTGGCCTACCACTTGCAGCTGAACCGAGACCACCTCACCTCCATCGACCTGAGCTTCACCGAGCTGACAGACGACAGCCTGCAGTTCCTGCTGCCTTTCCTGGCAGCCCTTCCCAAACTCACAAACCTGGCGCTGAACGGAAACCGCCTGACCAGGCTGATCCTCAAGGACATGACAGAGATGATGAAGGAGCCCAATGTCTTCCCAGCGCTGTCCTGGATTGACCTGGGCAACAATGCAGACATCTGCTCCATGCCCCAGCCCCTGCTGGTGGGGCTGCGCCGGCGGTGTAGTCTGCAGGGGGCACTGCCCACCATCCAGGAACACAGTGAGGGGCAGCCCAGTGACCAGGAGGGGGAGCATGGGGTCAGCCAATCCCAAGACCGGGAGCAGGGGGAGGTCAGCCAATCCCGAGAGGGGGAGCAGGGGGAGGTCAGCCAATCCCGAGAGGGGGAGCAGGGGGAGGTCAGCCAATCCCGAGAGGGGGAGCAGGGGGAGGTCAGCCAATCCCGAGAGCGGGAACAGGGGGAGGTCAGCCAATCCCGAGAGGGGGAACAGGGGGAGGTCAGCCAATCCCGAGAGGGGGAGCAGTGGATCAGCCAATCCAGAGAGGGGGAGCAGGAGGTCAGCCAATACCGAGAGAAGGAGCAGGGGGTCAGCCAATCCCGAGAGGAGCAGCTGGGGGTCAGCCAATCCCGAGAGGAGGAGCTGGGTGATGTTACCCAATCCCAAGAGGGGGTACAGGGGGTGGTCAGCCAATCCCAAGAGGAGGAGCCGGGCGACGTTACCCAATCCCGAGAGGAGGAGCCGGGCGACGTTACCCAATCCCAGGAGGAGGAGCAGGGGGTCAGCCGATCCCAGGAGGAGGAGCCGGGCGACGTTACCCAATCCCAGGAGGAGGAGCCGGGCGACGTTACCCAATCCCAGGAGGAGGAGCAGGGGGTCAGCCAATCCCAGGAGGAGGAGCCGGGCGACGTTACCCAATCCCAGGAGGAGGAGCAGGGGGTCAGCCAATCCCAGGAGGAGGAGCCGGGCGATGTTACCCAATCCCAGGAGGAGGAGCAGGGGGTCAGCCAATCCCAGGAGGAGGAGCCGGGCGACATTACCCAATCCCAGGAGGAGGAGCCGGGCGACGTTACCCAATCCCAGAAGGAGGAGCAGGGGGTCAACCAATCCCAGGAGGAGGAGCCGGGCGACGTTACCCAATCCCAGGAGGGGGATGGCAGCCCCTGGCAGGTGCTGCAGAGGGAGGCCGGTGCACAACAACACTGCCAGAGGTGACTGAGTGCGCGGGCGCCAGGGAGAGGCTGGAGCTTTGATAAATCCCTTCAGCAAAGAGGGAGACAGAAGCCCCGAGTCACCGGCAGACCGAAGCCTGCCAAAGCTCCCTGTTTCCCACCGGGTTGCCGGGGTGATGCTCCGGGCCAGGAATGGTGTTCCTCGAGCAGGGCCGGCTCACAGAGATGGAGACATCCCACCCCGTCAGCTCCCTCCAGGACAGAAGCAAATGCTGACTTTGATTTGGAATCCGGCTAAGGTCTAAAATCTGCAAGGCCGTGAGCTGAAGTGGCAGCCACGGGCAGGGCAGCAACCTACCCCCCGCACCTGAGCCAGGCAGCCGACGTGTCAGCCTTTGGTAACTACCGGACCAAGGAGGTGTCACTGTGACCCAGTGGGTTGTGTGGTGCAGACCTGCCACCTGGCTGGAGGAACTCCCTGTACAGGAGGTGCCAGGTTGATGCACCAATACTCCTTGTCAAGGCCAGCTGTGTGTCAACGTCACTAGCCTGTGCGTGCGTGTGTTGTGTGTGTGTGTGTGTGTGTGTACAAACAGCTGGATTCACCCAGATGTGCTCACTGCTGCCCCCTGTTTGAATTCCAATGTTGTGCGCCTGCGACCTGCTCCAGCTCTGTGTGGGGGGAGGCTCCAATGCCTCCCGAGTTGACCCCCGTCTCCTCCCCACTGAGCAAGACCTCCAGTTTACTGTTGCGGTGACTGCAGCGGTGTGAGGTGCCGGCAGTGTGGGAGGCCTCACGGGGCAGGTACACGCCTCCTGTTGCAGTGGCTGAGCCCAGTCCCCAGCTCTGCTCTCTGTGTGAAGTTGTCTTTTATTATTTTCCCGTTTAGATGTCTGTGTGCCGTTCTCATTAACATTTAGGTTTGAATGTTCACGGGCTACCTTTATGATTTGAGCACTGGACCCAGGATTCCTGCTCCGGTTTCCTCCCGGTTAGGAAGTTGTGGGCGTGCTATGTTGGCGCCGGAAGTGTGGCGACACTTGTGGGCTGCCCCCAGAGCACTCTACGCAAAAGGATGCATTTCACTGTGTGTTTCGATGTACATGTGACTAATAAAGAGATCTTATCTTATCCTCCCCCCTGTGCCGGGTGTTGGGCTGGGGAGGTCAGAGTGCTCGGAAACAGTGAGGCCCGTGAACCCTGCCTGTTGGTGTTGTCTGTGCTCAGGGGGAGCGGAGCACAGTGTTGGCACAGGGTGTCCCCGTCCCACAGAGGGCTCAGCTAACGCGGGTTCACCTCTCGCCCTCTGACAGTGCATCACTCCCTCGGTACTGCACTGGGAGGTCAGCCGGGGTGGGACCGTGACTAATCCTGCACCCCCACATTATGGTCCCGCTGCAAGGCTCAGTGTCGGAACACCTAGCCCGGAGATCTTCACTCCGTCACTCGAGTGACCCGCCCGGGGTCAGCGAGGAACAGCGAGAGTGGGAGTGCCGGCCCTTCCTCACCGGACCGGAGCTCGGAGCAGCAGCAGGAACACCACGGGCAGCAGTCCGCGGTCCAGGCACCCACCACCCCCCCCCCACTCCCACAGAGCCCAGCCCAGGGTGGGGGGGGGCCACAGCCACAGTCAGCCCAGCGGGGTCTGGATGGGGACAGAGAGGGGGATCGGGGATGGATGTGGGGACATGGGAACTGCAGATTCAGTGGGAGGGGTGGGGGACCACAGATTCAGTGGGAGGGGTGGGGGACCACAGATTCAGTGGGAGGGGTGGGGGGGGAGACCACAGTGCTGTGATCACTTGGTCCAGGGGTACATCGGGCCCTGACTGGTCCGGTGGGGTTTCAGGAGACAGAATGCACGATGCACGACATCGACATCCAGGGCCAAGTGATTGAACCTCCAGGGAGCCGAGGCTGGGACCCCGGTCTGAACTGACCCTGGGGTGAGGACAGTGTCCAGAATAGGAGGGCAGGTCTTCCCCCTGTAGCGAAGCCTGAGGTGAGACCACAGCGGAGAGAAGGAATTCTCCGGCGCATGGTGGCACAGCCCCAGGGGACTGGGCCGTCTCCTGCCCTCCCCTCACCCCTCTGGCCCACGACCCCAACAGGAAAGGCCAGTGTCCATCGGCAGCCGTCCTCAGCACCTTCACTCCCACGTAACCGGGCCCTTCAGCTCACCTCCCGGGTTCGGTGTTGAGCGGGGACTCGGCTCCCGTTGACTTTGCTCAGGGGCGGTCTAGAGGCTGAGGTTTGCCCCTCCCTGGGTTACAGAGCCGGTGGTCCGAGCTGCCACCCTCACGGGGCACTGCCATGGAGCGGATTGACTACACCCGCAGTGACACTGTTGTGTGACACTGGGAACCCCCAGTGATCCCACACCGGTGAAGATCGTTTCCCCGTTGTACGGAGCGGTACATGCCCCAGGACCTCCCCGACAAGGATTGGAGAGTGGGGGTAGGGGTTGGGCAGGGGGCTGAGGTGTTGGCAGTGAGGGAGACCTCCCCACAGCCCAGCCGGAGGTGCTCCCCATGTGGTCTCCTCCGCCCTGTTGAGTCCAAGCATAGACTGGGCGACCGGTTGCAGAGCACCTGCGCTGTGTCTGCAGTGGCCACCCCCAGCACCCAGTTCCCTGCCATTTCAACCTCCCTTCCCATGACCATTCCCACACCGACCTGCCCACCCTCAGCCTTCTCCACTGCTGGGGTGAGGCCCAACACAGCGGTTAGGGAGCACCGACTGTACCCATGGTTCAGGAACACCAACTGTAGCCGCGGTCAGGGAGCACCGACTGTACCCGTGGTTGGGGAGCACTGACTGTACCTGTGGTCGGGGAGCACTGACTGTACCCGTGGTCGGGGAGCACCGACTGTAGCTGCGGTCAGGGAGCACTGACTGTACCCGTGGTTGGGGACCTCTGTGAGTTGTGCTTAGGAAATGCATTAATCCCTTTGTCCCTCTGTATGGAGCTCGAGCCCCCATTTACCCCCCGCATCACCTGCTCCCGGGCTGTTGCCCAGGCATGGGGTCAGAAAATTGTCCCTTCTTCCTCCTCTCAAGGTTTCCCTTGGGGTCTGAATCACTTACGGGGAGGGGGTGAGGTGAAGATCAGTGGCTTCACTCTGGGACCTGGGCAGGAAGATCCGGCCCTGTTGTCCATCACTCTTTCTGTGCTGGGCATGGCATTTACAGAGGACAGGGTTCAACCTGCTGGGCCAAGACCCAGCTCCCTGCACTCCGCCCTGGGACCGTCTGCTGAGGGAGAGCACTGAGGAATGAAACACAGAGGATACACAGAGGGGAGAGTGGCTCCGACGGACACACAGGAGACCGCGGACACTGTGGAACCTGGAGCAACACACAATCTGCTGGAGGAACTCAGCGGGTCGAGCAGCATCTGTGGGGGGGGGGGGGGGGGGAATGGTCGACGTCTGGGGTCCAAACCCTGCACCAGGACTGAGAGTGGAGAGGGGAGATGGCCGGTGTAGAGAGAGGGGGAGAGGTGAGACAGGAGCCCGAGGCGACTGCTGGACTGAGGGAGGGTGTAAGATGACAGGCAGGTAGGGGAGGGGAGTGGAGTTGGGAGACAGTGGCAGGTGAATGACAGAAGGAGGCAGACTGAGAGGGAGCAAGGTGGAGGGGAGGGAAGTGTAAAGACAGGAGACAGCCGCTGAAGTGGCTCCGATGTCCAGTGAAGTTGCAACCGACGACCCAGATTCCGGCTGGTTAACTGGTAATATTGCTGATCCACTGCTCGGTCTGATTTTCATTGCCCTCGTAAATCTTCCATTCAGTGACCGGCCATCCTCAGTTCTGGGACTGGCAGAGGTAACACAGACAACCCAGGGAGGTGCACTGCACAGTGAAGCAAACCAGCTATCACTGGGCACCCGCCTCAGCCGCTCAGAAGGTAGTTAACGAGAAAATGTGGAAGGGTTTCTGGCACCTCCCAGCATGTTGTTGATGTGCAAGTGGGGATTCAGTCCGAGCAATGGCGCCAGGTTGTGCAGTCCCAGGGTGCGGGATGTGACCACAGAGGGTTCTCTGGGACAGGAACCCACAACAACAGAGCCAGCGACCGACTTAGACTCATGATTCATGAACTCACCCCTGTGGTCACACATGGCTTTCAGTCAGAAAAAGTCATGCACTATTCATTCCGAACGAGACTGCCCGGGACTCTCCGTGAAGCAGCCCACGGACACAGCTCTTGCAAAACAAGTTGGCCGCGGACCTGTTCTTTGGGCACAATCCTCAGAGCAGGAAGATCCAAGGCCCACGTATAAACAGAACACGGGGCATTAATACCGATTTTCAGGACATTAATACCTGGTAAAGAGATACTGAAATTCAAGTTTTCAGGAGGCTTAACCCTGAGACCACAGAGAATCACAGAATGGTTCCGGAGGATGGGCCACTGAGGGACCTGACTTGGAGCGAGACCCCAGGTCTCTCCTGCAGCCCTGCATATCCTTTCAATCACTGTCCACCTCCCGACCAGTAGAGACCCCAGAACAACATCCGGAGAGACCACCCTAAAACCAGCTCAGGCTCCGAACGCCAGGTCCACAGACCACCTGTCCTCTGCCGTCCACCAAACCAGACATCTGGAGTGTCAACTCAAACACCAAGGTTGATCTTGTCACGGGGCAGCCACCCCCTCCTGTGTGTCGGTCAGTGCAGTAATGCAGCAATGCAACACCGCGGTAACACCCATTACTGGATTGCTCACCCGTGAGCCAGGAAACTAAAGCCCATCCTCCCACTGGATGACTCCTCATGCCCAGTGAACCGACCTTTCCCCACGTTTTTATAACGTGGTCGGTCTGGGTTGAAATCATGAATAACAGGGGAAAGAAGTCACAGCTGGGAGTCTATCGGCCCCCAGATGTGACCTCTCGATAGGGCAGACCATAAATAAGGAAATATCTCGGACGTGGTATCAGGGCAGGCATGATAGTGTAGCGGTTAGCGTAACGCTATTACAGTGCCAGCAACCGGGGTTCAATTCCGGCCGCTGTCTGTAAGGAGTTTGTACGTTCTCCCGGTGACTGTGTGGGTTTCCTCCGGGTGCTCCGGTTTCCTCCCACATTCCGAAGACGTACGGGTTAGGAAGCTGTGGGCGTGCTATGTTGGCACCGGAAGCGTGGCGACACTTGCGGGCTGCCCCCCAGAACACTCTACGCAAAAGATGCATTTCACTGTGTGTTTCGATGTACATGTGACTAATGACATGTAACAACCTGGATGAGGAAGTGGAGGGGTGGGTTAGTAAATTTGCAGATGACACAAAGGTTCGGAGTGTTGTGGATAGTATGGGGGGCTGTCAGCGGTTACAGAGGGACATAGGTAGGATGCAGAGTTGGGCTGAGAAGTGGCAGATGCAGTTCAACCCAGATAAGTGTGAAGTGGTTCATTTTGGTGGGTCAAATATGATGGCAGAATATAGTATTAATGGTAGGACTCTTGGCACTGTGGAGGATCAAAGGGATCTTGGGGTCCAAGTCCATAGGACGCTCAAAGCAGCCGCACAGGTTGACACTGTGGTTAAGAAGGCATATGGTGTATTGTCCTTCATCAATCCTGGAATTGAATTTAGGAGCCGAGAGGTATTATTCCAGCTATATAGGACCCTGGTCAGACCCAACTTGGAGTATTGTGCTCAGTTCTGGTCACCTCACTACAGGAAAGATGTGGAAGCCATAGAGAGGGTGCAGAGGAGATTCACAAGGATGCTGCCTGGATTGCGGAGCATGCATTATGAAAGCAGGTTGAGGTAACTCGGCCATTTCTCCTTGGAGCGACGGAGGATGAGGGGGGACTTGATAGAGGTGTATAAGATGATGAGAGGCATTCATAGGGTAGATAGAGGCTTTTCACCAGGGCTGAAATAGTTGCTACAAGAGGACATAGGTTTAAGGTGCTGGGGAGTAGATACAGAGGAGATGTCAGGAGTAAGTTTTTTACTCAGAGAGTGGTGAATGCATGGAATGGGCTGCCGGCAACGGTGCTGGAGGCGGATACGGTAGTGTATTTTAAGAGACTTTTAGATAGATACATGGACCTGAGAAAAATAGAGGGCTATGGGTCTCTAGGGAAGGGACATGTTCAGCACAACTTTGAGGGCTGAAAGGCCTGAATTGTGCTGTAGCTTTTCTATGTTCTATGTTCTGTGAAGAAATCTTAACTTATGTTATTCCTACTCCCTTTCTTAAACAAAGGAACAACATTTACCACCCTGCAATCATCTGGCACTACTCCAGTGGCCACTGAGGACGCAAAGACCATCGCCAAAGGCGCAGCAATCTCTCCCCTCGCTTTCCGGTATAACCTTGGATATATCCCGTCCGGCCCCAGTGACTTATCTATCCTAATGTTTTTCAAAATTTCCAGCACACCCTCTTTCCTCACATCGACATGCCCGAGCGTATCAGCCTGTCGAACACCATCCTCACAAACGTCAAGGTCTCTCTCCCTCTGGTGAATACTGTTGGCCAGGGGACAGGGAAGACTTTAGGATCCAGAAGAGAAAGACTAAGAAGGTCGTAAGAAGGGAGAGAATTGATCTTGAGGGACAACCTGTGTGTAATATCAAAACAAACAGTAAGAGTTTCTATGGAGATATAAGTAGGAAGGCGGTGGCTCGGGTAAGTGTGGGGAACAAGGCCGGTGAATTAGTAACAGGAAACAAAGAAATGGCAGGTATGCAAAATCATTTTTGTCTTCACCGTGGGGGACACCAAAAATATCCCGAAGGTAACAGATGGGCTAATGTCAAATGACATGGAGGAAGCTGTAAAAACCCCAATCACAGCCGATAAGTATTAGAGAAACTCATGAGGCAAAAGGCGGACAGATCCCCAGGACCTGAAGGGGTTTAAAGCAAGTGGTTGCAGATGACCCAAGGCATGTTAGCAAACGGGATCCAATGTTAACTGGTGACGGGAAGGAGAGGCAGTGGTCGAGGGGTGTCTGTCTGACTGGAAAGCTGCAACCAGTGGTGTACCACAGCGATGGGTGCTGGGACCTTTGTTGTCTGGAATATGTATATATAAATGACTTGGTTAAGAATGTGGGTGGTGTGATTAGTAAGTTTGCAGATGGCGTAAAAATTGGTAGTTCTAGACCGTGAAGAAGGTTGTCTAAGGTTACAGGGGGACATCGATCAGCTGGAAAGTTGGGCGGAGAGGTGGCAGATGGAATTTAAACCAGACAAGTGTGAGGTAATGCACTTTGGGAGATGAAGTTCTGGTAGGACATATGGAGTAAATGGCAGGGAGCTTAGAAGGGTTTGGAAGATAAGACAAGATAAGATTTCTTTATCAGTCACATGTACATCAAAACACACACTGAAATGCATCTTGTTGTTTTGTGTTCTGGGGCAGCCCGCAAGTGTCGCCACGCTTCCAGCGCCAACATAGCACGCCCACAACTTCCTAATCCGTACGTCTTTGGAATGTGGGAGGAAACCGGAGCACCTGGTAGAAACCCACACAGACACAGGGAGAACGTAAGAAATCCTAAACAGACAGCGGCCAGATTTGAAACCGGGTCACTAGCACTGTAAAGCATTACGCTAACCACTACACTACCGTGCCTTTGGGCTGCAAGTCTATAGCTTGCTGAAAGTGGCAACACAAGTGGATAGGGTAGTGAAGAGGGCATTTGGTGTGCTTGCCTTCATAGGCCAAGGCATTGAGTAGAAGAATTGGGACGTCATGTCACTGTGCAAAACATTGGTTAAACTGCACTTGGAGTATTGTGTACAGTTCTGGTCCCCACACTACAGGAAGGGGTGGGAGCAATGGACAGAGTGCGGAAGAGATTCACCAGGGTGTTGCCTGGAATGGAGGGCTGTGGGTATAGGGAGAGAGTGGATAGGCTGGGTTTGTTGTCACTGGAACGTAGGAGGCTGAGGGGTGACCTTACAGAGGTTTATAACATAGTGATGGGCACAGATAGGATAAATAGTAAGGATCTTTATCCCCTGGGCGTAGGAGTCTAGAAGTGGAGGGCACAGGTTTAAGGTGAGAGGGGAGAAGTTTAAAGGTGCTACGTCAAGGTCCCTGCTGCATAAGAGTCCAAGGGATTGTCGGAAGTATGAAAACTGGATGTCACATGGAAAACACAGTTGGAATGGGCCCATTTCAGGCTGGAGTGAAGTTCCCCGTGAAGTTCAGAGGGATCTCGGTGTTCTAGTGCACAGATCACAAACAGTTAACAGGCAGGTCCGATGAGCATTGCGAAGGGGCTGGAGTTTAAGAACAGGGAGGATTTATTACACTTGTACAGGGGGTTGGTGAGGCTACACCTGGAATACCCATCTCCCATATGGTCTAGCGGTTAGGATTCCTGGTTTTCACCCAGGCGGCCCGGGTTCGACTCCCGGTATGGGAATTGAAACTTTTACAGGCACTGTAGTGCAGTCGTTAGTGAAACGCTATTCCAATGCCAGCGACACAGGTTCAATTCCAGCCGCTGTATGGAAGGAGTTTGTAATGGTGTGAAGGTGTTGTCTAAGGTGGACTCGGAAAATAAATTACGGGATGAGCAGTGGCAGATGTTGGAACAGCTGGTCCATAACACTCAGCAGCAATTTATCCCAGTTAGGAAGAGGGATTCCGTGAGAAAGAGGCACAATTGTGGTCAACAAGGAGAATGTTAAATTGAAAGGTTTATTCAAAGTGGCAACGGCTGGTAGAATAGAATACAATAGACTAGAACATTACAGCACAGTACAGGCCCTTCGGCCCACGATGCTGTGCCGACATTTTATCCTGCTCTATCTAACGCTTCCCTCCCACATAGCCCTCCATTTCTCTATCATTCATGTGTCTATCTAAGAGTCTCTTCAATGTCCCTAATGTATCTGCCCCCACAACCTCTGCGGCAGTGCATTCCACACACCCACCACTCTCTGCGTAAAAAACTTACCCCTGACATCCCCCTTATACCTTCTGCCAATCACCTTAAAATTATGTCACCTCGTTTTAGCCATGGACACCCTGGGAAAAAGTCTCTGACTGTCCACTCGATCTATGCCTCTTATCATCTTGTACACCTCTATCAAGTCTCCTCTCATCCTCCTTCGCTCCAAAGTGAAAAGCCCGAGCTCACACAACCTATCCTCGTAAGAAATGCCCTCCAATCCAGGCAACACTCTGCTAAACCTCCTCTGCACCCTTTCTAAAGCTTCTGCATCCTTCCTATAAAGAGGCAACCAGAATTGAACACAATAGTCCAAGTGTGGTCTAACCAGAGTTCTATAGAGCTGCAACATTACCTCACAGCTCTTGAACACAATACTCTGACTAATGAAGACCAACACACCACACGCCTTCTTAACAACCCTATGGACATGCGTGCAACCTTGAGGGATTTATGCACCTGGATCCCAAGATCCCTCTGTTCCTCCACACTGCTAAGACTCCTGCCATTAACCCTGTATTCTGCCTTCAAAATCGATCTCCCGAAGAGTATCACTTCACAATTTACCGGGTTCAACTCCATCTGTCACTTCTCAGCCAGCTTTGCATTCTATCAATATCCTGTTGTAATCTACAGCAAGCTACACTATCCACAACACCACCAACCTTTGTATCATCAGCAAACTTACTAACCCACCCTTCCACATCCTCATGCTAGCCATTTATAAATATCACAAAGAGCAGGGGTTCCAGAACAGATCCCTGTGGAACACCACTGGTCACCGACCTCCAGGCAGAATACGCTCCATCTACCACCACACTCTATCTTCTATGAGCGAGCAAATTCTGAAACCACACGGCCAAGTTCCCCTGGATGCCATGTCTCCTGACTTTCTTAATGAGCCCTCCATGAGGAACCTTGTCAAACACCTTCCTAAAATCCATGTTAACCACCTCCAATGCCCAACCTTCAATGTGCTTTGTCACATCCTCAAAGAATTCAATCAGGCTCGTGAGGCACGACCTGCCCCTCACAAAGCCATGCTGACTGTCCCTAATCAGCCTATGCTTCTCCAAATGCCCATAAATCCTGTCTAAGAATCTTCTCCAGTAATTTTGCCACCACTGAAGTAAGACTCACTGGGCTGTAATTCCCAGGTTTATCCCTACTCCCTTTCTTAAACAAAGCAACAACACTTGCCACCCTCCAATCATCTGGCACTACTCCTGAGGCCACTGAAGATGCAAAGATCATCACGAAAGGCACAGAAATCTCTTCCCTCGCATCCCGTAAAACCTTGGATATATCCCGTCTGGCCCCAGTGACTTATCTATCCTAATGTTTTTCAAAAGTTCTCGCACATCCTCTTTCCTCACGTCGATATGCCCGAGCGTATCAGCCTGTCATACGCCATCCTCACAAACGTCAAGGTCTCTCTCACTCTCTCTCTGGTGAATATTGTCGGCCAGAGGACTGGGAAGATTTTAGGATCCAGCAGAGCAAGACTGAGAAGGTCATAAGAAGGGAGAGAATTGATCTTGAGGGACAACCTGTGTGTAATATCAAAACATACAGTTAGAGTTTCTATGGAGATATAAGTAGGAAGGTGGTGGCTCGGGTAAGTGTGGGGAACGAGGCCGGTGAATTAGTAACAGGAAACAAAGAAATGGCAGGTGTGCAAAATCATTTTTGTCTTCACCATGGGGGACACCAAAAATATCCCGAAGGTAACAGATGGGCTAATGTCAAATGACATGGAGGAAGCTGTAAAATCCCCAATCACAGGCGATAAGTATTAGAGAAACTCATGAGGCAAAAGGCGGACAGATCCCCAGGACCTGAAGGGGTTTAAAGGAAGTGGTTGCAGACGACCCAAGGCATGTTGGCAAAAGGGATCCAACGTCAGCTGGTGACGGGAAGCAGAGGCAGTGGTGGACGGGTGTCTGTCTGACTGGAAGCCTGCAACCAGTGGTGTACCACAGCGATGGGTGCTGGGACCTTTGTTGTCTGGAATATGTATATATAAATGACTTGGTTAAGAATGTGGGTGGTGTGATTAGTAAGTTTGCAGACGGCGTAAAAATTAGTAGTTCTAGGCTGTGAAGAAGGTTGTCTGAGGATAGAGGGGGACATCGATCAGCTGGAAAGTTGGGCGGAGAGGTGGCAGATGGAATTTAAACCAGACAAGTGTGAGGTAATGCACTTTGGGAGATGAAGTTCTGGTAGGACATATGGAGTAAATGGCAGGGAGCTTAGAAGGGGTAGTAAGATAAGATAAGGTAAAATACCTTTGTCAGTCACACGTACATGAAAACACACAGTGAAATGCATCTTTTAGCATAGAGTGTTCTGGGGGACAGCCCGCAAGTGTCGCCACGCTTCCGGCACCAACATAGCACGCCCACAACTTCTGAACCCGTACGTCTTTGGAATGTGGGAGGAAACCAGACCACCCAGAGGAAACCCACGCAGACACGGGGAGAAGGTACTAACTCCTTACAGACAGAGGCCAGGTTTGAACTCAGGTCACAAGCACTGTAAAGCATTACGCTAACCGCTACACTACCGTGACTTTGGGCTGCAAGTCTATAGCTTGCTTAAAGTGGCAACACAAGTGGATAGGGTAGTGAAGAGGGCATTTGGTGTGCTTGCCTTCATAGGCCAAGGCATTGAGTAGAAGAATTGGGACGTCATGTTGTTGCTGTGCAAAACATTGGTTAGACTGCACTTGGAGTATTGTGTACAGTTCTGGTCCCCACACTACAGGAAGGGGTGGTAGCAATGGACAGAGTGCAGAAGAGATTCACCAGGGTGTTGCCTGGTATGGAGGGCTGTGGGTATCGTGAGAGATTGGACAGGCTGGGTTTGTTCTCACTGGAACGTAGGAGGCTGAGGGGTGACCTTACAGAGGTTTATAACATAGTGATGGGCACAGATAGGATAAATAGTAAGGATCTTTATCCCCTGGGCGTAGGAGTCTAGAAATAGAGGGCACAGGTTTAAGGTGAGAGGGGAGAACTTTAAAGGAGATCTGAGGGATACGTCTTCCACAGAGGGTGGTGGGTGTGTGGAACGAGCTGCCAGAAGATGTAGTGAGGCGGGTACAGGTAAAACATTTAGAAGGGATTTGGACACGCACTTGTATTGGAAAGGAACAGATGGATACAGGCCTAATGTGGGCAAATGGGATTAGCATAGATGAGCATCACGTTGGGCACGGATGAGGTGGATTGGAAGGGCGCTGTACATTGGACCTATTGCTTGAAATTTCTCAAAAGTCGCTAAATTCTGGGAGACCAGAAGACTGGAAAACAGCCAATGGGATTCACTTGTTCGAAAAGGAAGACAGACGGATGGGTAACTACAGGGCAATTGGTTTAACATCTAATCTTGGAGTCAAGAATCAAAGAGGAAATAAGGAATCATTTAGGAAAGCTGAATGTAATCAAACTACTCAATGTGGTTTTATGAAAGGCAAATCATGTTTGACAAATTTGCTTAAATTCTTTGAGGATGTGACAGGGAGAATTGATAGGGGGTTGTGGAGTTAATTGATAGTCGGGAGTAGAGTATCTAGATTTCCAAAAGGCATTTGACAAGGTGCCACGTCAAGGTGCCTGCTGTATAAGAGTCCAAGGGATTGTCGGAAGTATGAAAACTTGATTTCACATGGAAAACACAGTTGGAATGGGCCCATTTCAGGCGGGACTGAAGTTCCCCGTGAAGTTCAGAGGGATCTCGGTGTTCTCGTGCACAGATCACAAACAGTTAACAGGCAGGTCCCATGAGCATTGTGAAGGGTCTGGAGTTTAAGAACAGGGAGGATTTATTACACTTGTACAAGGGGTTGGTGAGGCTACACCTGGAATACCCATCTCCCATATGGTCTAGCGGTTAGGATTCCTGGTTTTCACCCAGGCGGCCCGGGTTCGACTCCCGGTATGGGAATTGAAACTTTTACAGGCACTGTAGTGTAGTGCTTAGTGAAACGCTATTACAATGCCAGCGACACAGGTTTAATTCCGGCCGCTGTCTGGAAGGAGTTTGTAATGGTGTGAAGGTGTTGTCTAAGGTGGACTCGGAAAATAAATTACGGGATGAGCAGTGGCAGATGTTGGAACAGCTGGTCCATAACACTCAGCAGCAATTTATCCCAGTTAGGAAGAGGGATTCCGTGAGAAAGAGGCACAATTGTGGTCAACAAGGAGAATGTTAAATTGAAAGGTTTATTCAAAGTGGCAAGGGCTGGTGGTGGAATAGAATACAATAGACTAGAACATTACAGCACACTACAGGCCTGTGTGTAATATCAAAACATACAGTCAGAGTTTCTATGGAGATATAAGTAGGAAGGCGGTGGCTCGGGTAAGTGTGGGGAATGAGGCCGGTGAATTAGTAACAGGAAACAAAGAAATGGCAGGTATGCAAAATCATTTCTGTCTTCACCGTGGGAGGAAACCAGAGCACCCGGAGGAAACACACGCATTACGGGGAGAACGTACAAACTCCTTACAGACAGCGGCTGGATTTGAACCCGGGTCACTAGCACTGTAAAGCATTACGCTAACCACTACACTACCGTTCCTTTGGGGTGCAAGTCTATAGCCGCTGAAAGTGGCAACACAAGTGGATAGGGTAGTGAAGAGGGCATTTGGTGTGCTTGCCTTCATAGGCCAAGGCATTGAGTAGATGAAATGGGACGTCATGTTGTCACTGTGCAAAACATTGGTTAGAGTGCACTTGGAGTATTGTGTACAGTTCTGGACCCCACACTGCAGGAAGGGGTGGTAGCAATGGACAGAGTGCAGAAGAGATTCACCAGGGTGTTGCCTGGAATGGAGGGATGTAGGTATAGGGAGAGATTGGACAGGCTGGGTTTGTTCTCACTGGAACGTAGGAGGCTGAGGGGTGACCTTACAGAGATTTATAACATAGTGATGGGCACAGATAGGATAAATAGTAAGGATCTTTATCCCCTGGGCGTAGGAGTCGAGAAGTAGAGGGCATAGATTTAAGGTGAGAGGGGAGAACTTTAAAGGATATCTGAGGGGTTAGTCTTCCACAGAGGGTGGTGGGTGTGTGGTACGAGCTGCCGGAAGAGGTAGTGAGGCGGGTACAGGTACAACAATTAGAAGACATTTGGACACGTACTTGTATTGGAAAGGAACAGACGGATACGGGCCTAATGCGGGCAAATGGGATTAGCATAGATGGGCATCACATTGGGCACGGATGAGGTGGATTGGAAGGGCGCTGTACATTGGACCTATTGGTTGAAATTTCTCAAAAGTGTCTAAATTCTGGGAGACCAGACGACTAGAACACAGCCATTGGGATTCACCGTCCTCGTTTCCCACACTTACCCGAGCCACCGCCTTCCTACTTATATCTCCATAGAAACTCTTACTGTTTGTTTTGATATTACACACAGGTTGTCCCTCAAGATCAATTCTCTCCCTTCTTATGACCTTCTTAGTCTTTCGCTGCTGGATCCTAAAATCTTCCCAGTCCCGTGGCCGAAAGCATTCACCAGAGATAGAGAGAGAGACCTTGACATTTGTGAGGATGGAGTACGACAGGCTGATACGCTCGGGCATGTCGACGTGAGGAAAGAAGATGTGCTGGAACTTTTGAAAAACATTAGGATGCATAAGTCACCGGGGCCGAACAGGAGATATCCAAGGTTATACCAGAAGTGAGGGAAGAGATTGCTGAGCCTTTGGCGATGATCTTTGTATCCTTGCTGGCCACAGGAATAGTGCTAGATAATTGGAGGGTGGTAAATGTTGTTCCTTTGTTTAAGAAAGGGAGTAGGGATAAACCTGGGAATTACAGCCCAGTGAGTCTTACTTCAGTGGTGGGCAAATTACTGGAGAAGATTCTTAGAGACAGGATTTGTGGGCATTTAGCGAAGCATAGGCTGATTAGGGACAGTCAGCATGGCTTTGTGAGGGGCAGGTCGTGCCTCACGAGCCTGATTGAATTATTTGAGGATGTGACAAAGCACATTGATGAAGGTAGAGCAGTGGATGTGGTGTACATGGACTTTAGTAAGGTGTTTGACAGGATTCCTCATGGAAGGCTCATTCAGAAAGTCCGGAGACATGGGATCCAGGGGAACTTGGCTGTGTTGATTCAGAATTGGCTCGCCCATAGACGACAGAGGGTGGTGGTAGATGGAGTGTATTCTGTCTGGAGGTCGGTGACCAGTGGTGTTCCACAGGGATCTGTTTTGTGACCCCCTGCTCTTTGTGGTATTTATAAATGTCTTGGATGAGGATGTGGAAGGGTGGGTTAGTAAGTTTCGGGAGATTGAATTTCAAGGCAGAATACAGGGTTAATGGCAGGAATCTTAGCAGTGTGGAGGAACAGAGGGGTCTTGGGGTCCAGGTCCATAGATCTGTCAAGGTTGCCACGCATGTCCATAGGGTCGTTAAGAAGGCGTATGGTGTGTTAGCTTTCATTAGTGGGGGTATTGAGTTCAAGAGCTGTGGAGTAATGTGGCAGCTCTATAGAAGTCTGGTTAGACCACATGGAGTATTGTGTTCAATTCTGGTTGCCTCTTTATAGGAAGGATGAGGAAGCTTTAGAGAGGGTGCAGAGGAGATTTACCAGGATGCTTCCTGGATTGGCGATCATGTCTTATGAGGATAGGTTGAGTGAGCTCGGGCTGTTCTCTTTGGAGAGAAGGAGGATGAGAGGTGACTTGATAGAGGTGTACAAGATGATAAGAGGCTTAGATCGAGTGGACAGTCAGAGACTTTTTCCCAGGGTGACCATGGCTAACACGAAGGGACATAATTTTGTGATTGGAGGAAGGTATAAGGAGGATGTCAGGGGTAAGTTTCTTTCTTGCACAGAGAGTGGTGGGTGTGTGGAACGCACTGCCGGCAGAGGTTGTGGGGGCAGATACATTAGGGACATTGAAGAGACTCTTAGATAGACACATGAATGATAGAGAAATGGAGGGCTATGTGGGAGGGAAGGGTTAGATAGATCTTCGAGCAGGATAAAAAGTGGGCACAACTTTGTGGGCCGAAGGGCCTGTTCTGAGCTGTAATGTTCTATTCTATTATACCACCAGCCCTTGCCACTTTGAATAAACCTTTCAATTTAACATCATCCTTGTTGACCACAATTGTGCCTCTTTCTCACGGAATCCCTCTTCCTAACTGGGATAAATTGCTGCTGAGTGTTATGGATCAGCTGTTCCAACATCTGCCACTGGTCATCCCATAATTTATTTACCGAGTCCACCTGAGACAACACCTTCACACCATTACAAACTCCTTCCAGACAGCGGCCGGAATTGAACCTGTGTCGCTGGCATTGTAATAGCGTTTCACTAAGCACTACACTACAGTGCCTGTAAAAGTTTCAATTCCCATACCGGGAGTCGAACCCGGGCCGCCTGGGTGAAAACCAGGAATCCTAACCGCTAGACCATATGGGAGATTGGTATTCCAGGTGTAGCCTCACCAACCCCTTGTACAAGTGTAATAAAACCTCCCTGTTCTTAAACTCCAGTCCCTTCACAATGCTCATCGGACCTGCCTGTTAACTGTTTGTGATCTGTGCACTAGAACACCGAGATCCCTCTGAACTTCACGGGGAACTTCACTCCAGCCTGAAATGGGCCCATTCCAACTGTGTTTTCCATGTGAGATCCAGTTTTCATACTTCCGACAATCGCTTGGACTCTTATGCAGCAGGGACCTTGACGTGGCACCTTGTCAAATGCCTTTTGGAAATCTAGATACTCTACACCCGACTATCAATTAACTCCACACCTCCCGATCAATTCTCCCTGTCACATCCTCAAAGAATTTAAGCTAATTTGTCAAACATGATTTGCCTTTCATAAAACCACATTCAGTAGTTTGATTATATTCAGCTTTCCTAAATGATTACTTATTTCCTCTTTGATTATTGACTCCAACAATAGATGTTAAACCAGTTACCCAATAGTTACCCATCTGTCTATCCTCCTTTTCGAACAAGGGAATCCCACTGGCTTTTTTGCAGTCTTCTGGTCTGCCAGAATTTAGAGACTCTTGAGAAATTTCAACCAATAGGTCCAATGTACAGCACCCTTGCAATCCACCTCATCTGTGCCCAACGTGATGCTCATCTATGCTAATCCTGTTTGCCTACATTAGGCCCGTAGCCCTCTGCTCCTTTCCAATACAATTACGTGTCCAAATGCCTTCCAAATGGTATAAATGTACCCACCTTACTAACCGGCCACTGTTAACTGATACACTTTGGGAGACCAAATTTGAAGGCAGAATACAAGGTTAATGTCAGGACTCTTTTAGCAGTGTGGAGGAACAGAGGGATCTTGGGGTCCAGGTCTATAGATGCTTCAAGGTTGCTCCGCAGGTCGATAGGGTTATTAAGAAGGCATATGGTGTGTTAGCTTTCATTAGTCGGGGTATTGAGTTCAAGAGCTGTGAGGTAATGTTGCAGCTCTATAAAACTCTGTTTAGACCACACTTGGAGTACTGTGTCCAGTTCTGGTCTCCTCATTATAGGAAGGATGTGGAGGCGTTGGAAAGGGTGCAGAGGAGATTTACCAGGATGCTGCCTGGATTAGAGAGTATGCACTATGATGAGAGACTAAAAGAGCTAGGGCTTTACTCATTGGAGAGGAGGAGGATGAGGGGAGACATGATAGAGGTATACAAACTATTAAGAGGAATAGATAAAGTGCACAGCCAGCGCCTCTTTCCTGGGCACCAATGCTCAATACAAGAGGACATGGCTTTAAGGTAAAGAGTGGGAAGTTCAAGAGAGATGTCAGAGGGAGGTTTTTCACCCAGAGAGTGGTTGGTGCATGGAATGCGCTGCCTGGGGGGGTGGTGGAGGCTGATACGTTGGTCAAGTTCAAGAGATTGTTAGATTACCATATGGAGGAATCTAAGATAGGGATATGTGGGAGGAAGGGTTTAGATAGTCTTAGGTGTGGTTTAAGGGTCACCACAACATGGTGGGCCGAAGGGCCTGTATTGTGCTGTATTGTTCTATTGTCTATAGACACATGAATGACAGAGAAATGGGAGACCATGTGGGAGGGAAGGGTTAGACAGAGCAGGATAAAATGTCGGCACAACATTGTGGGCCGAAGTGCCTGCACTCTGCTGTAATGTTCTAGTCTATTGTATTCTATTCTACCACCAGCCCTTGCCACTTTGAATAAACCTTTCAATTTAACATTCTCCTTGTTGACCACAATTGTGCCTCTTTCTCACGGAATCCCTCTTCCTAACTGGGATAAATTGCTGCTGAGTGTTGTAGACCTGCTGTTCCAACATCTGCCACTGGTCATCCCATAATTTATTTTCCCAGTCCACCTTAGACAACACCTTCACACCATTACAAACTCCTTCCACAGAGCGGCCGGAATTAAACCTGCATCGCTGGCATTGTAATAGCGTTTCACTAAGCACTACACTACAGTGCCTGTAAAAGTTTCAATTCCCATACCGGGAGTCGAACCCGGGCCGCCTGGGTGAAAACCAGGAATCCTAACCGCTAGACCATATGGGAGATTGGTATTCCAGGTGTAGCCTCACCAACCCCCTGTACAAGTGTAATAAATCCTCCCTGTTCTTAAACTCCAGACCCTTCGCAATGCTCATGGGACCTGCCTGTTAACTGTTTGTGATCTGTGCACTAGAACACCGAGATCCGTCTGAACTTCACGGGGAACTTCACTCCAGCCTGAAATGGGCCCATTCCAACTGTGTTTTCCATGTGAGATCCAGTTTTCATACTTCCGACAATCCCTTGGACTCTTATACAGCAGGCACCTTCACGTGGCACCTTGTCAAATGCCTTTTGGAAATCTACATACTCTACACCACCCTATCAATTAACTCCACACCTCCCCATCAATTCTCCCTGTCACATCCTCAAAGAATTTAAGCAAATTTGTCAAACATGATTTGCCTTTCATAAAACCACATTGAGTAGTTTGATTATATTCAGCTTTCCTAAATGATTACTTATTTCATCTTTGATTATTGACTCCAAGAATAGATGTTAAACCAATTGCCCTGTAGTTACCCATCCGTCGGTCTTCCTTTTCGAACAAGTGAATCCCATTGGCTGTTTTCCAATCTTCTGGTCTCCCAGAATTTAGCGACTTTCGAGAAATTTCAAGCAATAGGTCCAATGTACAGCGCCCTTCCAATCCACCTCATCCATACTTAACACGATGCGCATTTCCGCATCTGAGGCCCATATCCCTCTGTTCCTTTCCAATACAAGTGCGTGTCCAAATGTCTTCGAAATGATGTACCTGTACCCGCCTCACTACCTCTTATGGCAGCTCGTTCCACACACCCACCAGCCTCTGTGGAAGACTTACCCCTCAGATCTCCTTTAAAGTTCTCCCCTCTCACCTTAAACCTGTGCCCTCCTCTTCTCGACTCCTACGCCCAGGGGATAAAGATCCTTACTATTTATCCTATCTGTGCCCATCACCATGCTATCAACCTCTGTAAGGTCACCCCTCAGCCTCCTACGTTCCAGTGAGAACAAACCCAGCCTGTCCAAACTCTCCCTATACCCACAGCCCTCCATTCCAGACAACACTCAGGTGAATCTCTTCTGCACTCTGTCCATTGCTCCCACCCCTTCCTGTAGTGTGGGGACCAGAACTGTACACAATACTCCAAGTGCAGTCTAACCAATGTTTTGCACAGTGACCACATGACGTCCCAATTCTTCTACTCAATGCCTTGGCCTATGAAGGCAAGCACACCAAATGCCCTCTTCACTACCCTATCCACTTGTGTTGCACTTTCAGCGAGCTATAGACTTGCACCCCAAAGGCACAATAGTGTTGCGGTTAGCGTAATGTTTTAGAGTGCTAGTGACCCGGATTCAAATCCAGCTGCTGTCTGTAAGGAGTTTGTACGTTCTCCCTGTCTCTGCGTGGGTTCCTCCGGGTGCTTCGATTTCCTCCCACATTCCAAAGACTTATGGGTTAGTAAGTTGTGGGCATGCTATGTTGGCGCCGGAAGCGTGGCGACACTTGCGGGCTGTCCCCAGAACACTCTACGCAGAAGATGCATTTCACTGTGTGTTTTGATGTACGTGTGACTGATAAAGAAATCTTATCTTATCTTATCTTATCTTATCATATCTTATCTTATCTTATCTTATCTTACGAAACCTTCGAAGCTCCCTGCCATTTACTCCATATGTCCTACCAGAACTTCATCTCCCAAAGTGCATTACCTCACACTTGTCTGGTTTAAATTTCATCTGCCACCTCCCCGCCCAACTTTCCAGCTGATCGATATCCTCCTGTATTCTTAGAAAACCTTCTTCATGGTCTAGAACTACCAATTTTTACGCCATCTGCAAACTTACTAATCACACCACCCACATTCTTAACCAAGTCATTTATATATACATATTCCAGACAACAAAGGTCCCAGCACCCATCGCTGTGGTACACCACTGGTTGCAGCTTTCCAGTCAGACAGACACCCGTCCACCACTGCCTCTGCTTCCCGTCACCAGCTAACGTTGGATCCCGTTTGCCAACATGCCTTGGTTCATCTGTAACCACTTCCTTTAAAACCCTTCAGGTCCTGGGGATCTGTCCGCCTTTTCTCTAATACTTATCGCCTGTGATTGGGCATTTTACAGCTTCCTCCAGGTCGTTTGACATTAGCCCATCTGTTACCTTCGGGATATTTTTGGTGTCCCCCACGGTTAAGACAAAAATGATTTTGCATCCCTGCCATTTCCTTGTTTCCTGTTACTAATTCACCAGCCTCGTTCCCCACACTTACCCGAGCCACCACCTTCCTACTTATATCCATAGAAACTCTTACTGCGTGTTTTGATATTACACACAGGTTGTCCCTCAAGATCAATTCTCTCCCTTCTTATGACCTTCTTAGTCTTTCTCTGCTGGATCCTAAAATCTTCCCAGTCCCCTGGCTGACAGTATTCACCAGGGAGAGAGAGACGTTGACTTTTGTGAGGATGGTGTACGACAGGCTGATACGCTCGGGCATGTCGATGTGAGGAAAGGGGATGTGCTGGAACTTTGGAAAACATTAGGATGGATAAGTCACCGGGGCCAGATGGGATATATCCAAGGTTTTACAGGAAGATAGCGAAGAAATGACTGCGCCTTTGGTGATGATCTTTGCGTCCTCTGTGGCCACAGGAGTAGTGCCAGATGATTGGAGGGTGGCAAATGTTGCTCCTTTGTTTAAGAAAGCGAGTAGGATAACCCCTGGAATTACAGACCAGTGAGTCTTACTTCAGTGGTGGGCAAATTACTGGAGAAGATTATTTGAGACAAGATTTATGGGTGTTTGGAGAAGCATAGGCTGATTACTGACAGTCAGTATGGCTTTGTGAGGGGCAGGTTCGTGCCTCACGAGCCTTACTGAATTATTTGAGGATGTGACAAAGCACATTGATGAAGGTAGAGCAGTGGATGTGGTGTACATGGACTTTAGTAAGGTGTTTGACAAGGTTCCTCATGGAAGGCTCATTCAGAACGTCAGGAGACATGGGATCGAGGGGAACTTTACTGTGTTGATTCAGAATTGGCTCGCCCACTGCTCTTTGTGATACTTATAAATGACTTGGATGAGCATGTGGAAGGGTGGGTTAGTAATTTTCGGGAGATTGAATTTGAAGGCAGAATACAGGGTTAATGGCATGAGTCTCAGCAGTGTGTAGGAACAGAGGGGTCTTGATTTCCAGGTCCATAGATCTCTGAAGGTTGCCACGCATGTCAATAGGGTCGTTAAAAAGGCACATGGTGTGTTAGCTCTCATTAGTCGTGGTATTGAGTTCGAGAGCTGTAAGGTAATGTTGCAGCTCTATAGAACTCTGGTTAGACCACAATTGGAGTATTGTGTTCAATTCTGGTTGCCTCTTTATAGGATGTGGAAGCTTCAGAGAGGATGCAGAGGAAATTTACCAGGATGCTGGTAAGTCAGTGTCAAAGTCAGAGACTTTTTCCCAGGGTGACCACGGCTAACACGAGGGGACATAATTTTAAGGTGATTGGAGGAAGGCATAAGAGGGATGTCAGGGGTAAGTTTTTTTTTACACAGAGAGTGGTGGGTGTGTGGAACGCTCTGCTGGCAGAGGTTGCGGGGCAGATACATTAGGGACATTGTAGAGACTTTTAGATAGATACATGAATGATAGAGAAACGGAGGGCTATATGGGAGGGAAGGGTTAGTTAGATCTTAGAGCAGGATAAAATGCCGGCACAACATTGTGGGCCGAAGGGCCTGTAATGTGCAGTAATGTTCTAGTCTATTGTATTCTATTCTACCAGCCCTTGCCACTTTGAATAGACCTTTCAATTTAACATTCTCCTTGTTGACCACAATTGTGCCTCTTTCTCACGGAATCCCTCTTCCTAATTGGGATAAATTGCTGCTGAGTGTTATGGACCAGCTGTTCCAACATCTGCCTCTGCTCATCCCATAATTTATTTTCCGAGTGCACCTTAGACAACACCTTCACACCATTACAAACTCCTTCCATACAGCGGCCGGAATTGAACCTGTGTCGCTGGCATTGTAATAGCGTTTCACTAAGCACTACACTACAGTGCCTGTAAAAGTTTCAATTCCCATACCGGGAGTCGAACCCGGGCCGCCTGGGTGAAAACCAGGAATCCTAACCGCTAGACCATATGGGAGATTGGTATTCCAGGTGTAGCCTCACCAACCCCCTGTACAAGTGTAATAAATCCTCCCTGTTCTTAAACTCCAGCCCCTTCACAATGCTCATCGGACCTGCCTGTTAACTGTTTGTGATCTGTGCACTAGAACACCGAGATCCCTCTGAACTTCACGGGGAACTTCAGTCCCGCCTGAAATGGGCCCATTCCAACTGTGTTTTCCATGTGAGATCCAGTTTTCATACTTCCGACAATCCCTTGGACTCTTATGCAGCAGGGACCTTGACGTGGCACCTTGTCAAATGCCTTTGGGAAATCTAGATACTCTGCACCCCACTATCAATTAACTCCACACCTCCCGATCAATTCTCCCTGTCACATCCTCAAAGTACTTAAGCAAATTTGTGAAACATCAATTGCCTTTCATAAAACCACATTGAGTCGGTTTGTTTATATTCAGCTTTCCGAAATGATTACTTATTTCTTCTTCGATTATTGACTCCAACAAGAGATGTTAAACCAATTGCCCTGTAGTTACCCATCCGTCTGTCTTCCTTTTCGAACAAGTGAATCCCATTGGCTGTTTTCCAATCGTCTGGTCTCCCATAAGTTAGCGACTTCTGAGAAATTTCAACCAATAGGCACAATGTACAGCAGCCTTCCAATCCACCTCATCCGTGCCCAATTTGATGCCCATCGAAACTAATCCACTTTGCCCCCATTAGGCACGTATCCCTCTGCTCCTTTCCAATACAAGTACGTGTCCAAATCCTTCTAAATGTTGTACCTGTACCCGCCTCACTACCTCTTCCTGCAGCTCGTTCCACACACCCACCACCCTCCGTGGAAGACTTACTCCTCAGATCTCTTTTAAAGTTCTCCCCTCTCACCTGAAATCTGTGCCCTCCACTTCTAGACTCCTACACTCAGGAGATAAAGATGCTTACTATTTATCCTATCTGTGCCCATCACTATGTTATAAACCTCTGTAAGGTCACCCCTCAGCCTCCTACGTTCCAGTGAGAACAAACCCAGCCTGTCCAATCTCTCCCTATACCCACAGCCCTCCATTCCAGGCAACACCCTGGTGAATCTCTTCTGCACTCTGTCCATTGCTACCACCCCTTCCTGTAGTGTTTGGACCAGAACAGTACACAATACTCCAAGTGCAGTCTCACCAATGTTTTGCACAGTGACATGACGTCCCAATTCTTCTACTCAATGCCTTGGCCTATGAAGGCAAGCACACCAAATGCCCTCTTCACTACCCTATCCACTTGTGTTGTGACTTCCAGCGAGCTATAGACTTGCAGCCCAAAGGCACGTTCATGTAGCGGTTAGCGTATTGTTTTGCATTGTTAGTGACCCGGGTTCAAATCTAGCCGCCATCTGTAACGAGTTTGTACATTCTCCCCGTGTCAGCGTGGGTTTCCTCCGTGTGCAACGGTTTCCTCCCACATTCCAAAGACGTACGGGTTAGGAAGTTGTGGGCGTGCTATGTTGGCACCAGAAGCATGGCGACACTTGCGGGCTGCTCCCCGAAAAGTCTACGCAAAAGATGCATTTCACTGTGTGTTTTGATGTACGTTGTACTAATAAACAGATCTTATCTTATCTTATCTTACGAAACCTTCTAAGCTCCCTGCCATTTACTCCATATGTCCTACCAGAACTTGATCTCCCAAAGTGCATTACCTCACACTTGTCTGGTTTAAATTCCATCTGCCACCTCTCCGCCCAACTTTCCAGCTGATCGATGTCCCCCTGTATCCTTAGACAACCTTCTTCAAAGACAAGAAATACCAATTTTTACGCCATCTGCAAACTTACTAATCACACCACCCACATTCTTAACCAAGTCATTTATATACACATATTCCAGACAACAAAGGCCCCAGCACCCATCGCTGTGGTACACCACTGGGTACAGGCTTCCAGTCAGACAGACACCCATCCACCACTGTCTCTGCTTCCCGTCACCAGCTATCGTTGGATCCCGTTTGCCAACATGCCTTGGGTCATCTGCAACCACTTCCATTAAACCCCTTCAGGTCCTGGGGATCTGTCAACATTTTGCCTAATGTGTTTCTCTAATACTTATCGCCTGTGATTGGGGATTTTACAGCTTCCTCCACGTCATTTGACATTAGCCCATCTGTTACCTTGGGGATATTTTTGGTGTCCTGCATGGTGAAGACAAAAATGATTTTGCATACCTGCCACTTCTTTGTTTCCTGTTACCAATTCATCGGTCTCGTTCCCCACACTTACCCGAGAGCCTTCCTACTTATATCTCCATAGAAACTCTTACTGCATGTTTTGATATTACACACAGGTTGTCCCTCAAGATCAATTCTCTCCCTTCTTATGACCTTCTTAGTCTTTCCCTGCTGGATCCTAAAATCTTCCCAGTCCCCTGGCTGATAGTATTCACCAGAGAGAGAGAGCCCTTGATGTTTGTGAGGATGGCGTACGACAGGCTGATAAGCTCGGGCATGTCGACGTGAGGAAAGAGGATGTGCTGGAACTTTGGAAAAACATTAGGATGGATATGTCACCGGGGCCGGACGGGATATATCCAAGGTTATAACAGGAATATAGGGAAGAGATGGATGCGCCTTTGGTGATGATCTTTGCGTCCTCTGTGGCCACAGGAGTAGTGCCAGATGATAGGAGGGTGGCAAATGTTGTTTAAGAAATGGAGTAGGGATAACCCTGGGAATTACAGACCGGTGAGTCTTACTTCAGTGGTGGGAAAATTTACGGAGAAGATTCTTAGAGACAGGATTTATGGGCATTTGGAGAAGCAGAGGCTGATTAGGGAGAGTCAGCATGGCTTTGTGAGGGGCAGGTTGTGCCTCACGAGCTTGATTGAATTTTTTGAGGATGTGATAAATCACATTGATGACGGTCGAGCAGTGGATGTGGTGTACGTGGACTTTAGTAAGGTGTTTGACCAGGTTTCTCATGGAAGGCTCATTAAGAAAGTCAGGAGACATGGGATCCAGGGGAACTTGGCCGTATGGGTTCAGAATTGGCTCGCCATAAAAGGCAGAGGGTTGTGGTAGATGGAGTGCATTCGGCCTGGAGGTCGGTGACCAGTGGTGTTCCACTGGGATCTGTTCTAGGACCCCCCTGCTCTTTGTGATATTTATAAATGAGTTGGATGATGTGGAAGGGTGGGTTAGTAAGTTTGCTGATGATACAAAGGTTGGTGGTGTTGTGGATAGTGTAGGTTGCTTTAGATTACAACAGGATATTGATAGAATGCAGAGCTGGGCTGAGAAGTGGCAGATGGAGTTAAACCCGGGAAAGTGTGAAGTGATACACTTCGGGAGATCGAACTTGAAGGCAGAATACAGGGTTAATGGCAGATCTCTTAGCAGCATGGAGGAACAGAGGGATCTTAGGGGCCAGGTCCATAGATCCCTCAAGGTTGCCGCGCCTTTCATAAAACCACATTGAGTAGAACCATAGAAAACCACAGCACAGAAAACAGGCCATTCAGCCCTTCTAGTCTGTGCCGGAACATTATTCTGCTTGTGTCATTTACCTGCCCCCAGCCTATACCTTCCAGACCTCTCTTGTCCACGTATCTATCCAATTTTCTCTTAAAAGTTAAGAGTGAGCACGCATTTACTACATTAGATGGCAGCCCGTTCCACATTCCCACCACTCTTTGAGTGAAGAAGTTCCCCCTAATCTTCCCCTAAACCTTTCCCCTTTCACCCTAAAGCCCTGTCCTCTCGTACTTATCTCTCCTAATCTAGGTGGAAAGAACCTACTTGCATGAACTCTATCTATGCCCCTCATCATTTTGTAAACCTCTATCATATCTCCCCTCATTCTTCTGCCCTCCAAGGAATAAAGTCCTAACATGCTCAATCTGTAACTCAACTCCTGAAGACGCGGCAACATTCTAGTAAATCTCCTCTGCACTCTTTCAATCTTACTGAACTCCGTCCTGTAGTTCGGCGACCAGAACTAAACACAATATTCCACATTTGGTCTCACCAATGACTTATACAACCTCACCATAACATCCCACTCCTCTACTCAATACTTTGATTTATGAATGCCAGGAGACAAAAGCCTTTTTTAGAACCCTGTCTACCTGTGACTCTACTCTCAGGGAATTATGTATCTGAACTCCCAGATCCCTTTGTTCCTCCGCACTCCTCAGTGCCCTACCATTCTCCGTGTATGTCCTCCCTTGATTTGTCCTTCCAAAATGCAACACCTCACACTTGTCTGCATTAAATTCATCTGCCATTTTCTTGACCATTTTTCCATTTGGTCCAGATCCCTCTGCAAGCTTTGAAAGCCTTCCTCGCTGTCCACTACGCCTCCAATCTTAGTGTCGTCCGCAAACTTACTGATCCAATTTACCACATTATCGTCTAGATCATAGATATATACAACAAACAACAATGGCCCCAGCACAGATCCCTGAGGCACACCACTAGTCACAGCCTCCAGTCTGAGAAACAACCATCCACAACCACTCTCTGTCTTCTCCCTCTCAGCCAATTTCGAATCCAGTTTACAACCTTTTCCATGGATACCCATTGACTGAACCTTCTGAACTAATCTCCCATATGGGACCTTGTCAAAGGCCTTACGAAAGTCCATGTAGACAACATGCACAGCCTTCCATTCGTCTACTTTCTTAGTGACCTCCTCAAAAAACACCACAAGATTCATTAAACACTATCTACCACGCACCAAGCCATGCTGACTATCCTTAATCAACCCTTGGCTGTCCTAATACTTGTATATCCGATCTCTCAGAACACCTTCTGATAATTTACCCACTACTGATGTCAGGATCACTGGCCTGTAATTACCTGGTTTACTCTTCGAGCCTTTCTTAAACAATGGAACAACATGAGCTATCCTCCAGTCCTCTGGCACCGCACCCGTGGCTAAGGACATTTTAAATATATCTGCCAGGGCCTCTGCAATTTCTGCACTAGTCTCTCTCAAGGTCTGAGGAAACATCTTGTCAGGCCCTGGGGATTTGTCTACCTTTATTGGCTGTAAAGCATCAAGTACCTCCTCCTTTTTTAATCTCTATATGTTGCATGACGCTACTGATTGTTTCCCTTCCTTCCATATCCACGATGCCAGTTTCCTGAGTAAATACTGGTGCAGAAAAACTGTTTAAGATCTCCCCCATCTCCTGAGGCTCCACGCATATATGACCACTCTGATCTTCTAGGGGACCAATTCTGTCTCTTACTACCCTTTTACTCTTAATATACTTGTAGAAACCCTTCGGGTTTACCTTCACATTATCTGCCAAAGCAGCCTCATGTCTTCTTTTTGCCTTCCTGATTTCCTTTTTTAGTATTTTCTTACATTTCCTATACTCTTCAAGTACCTCATCTGTTCCTAGTTGCCTATACCTGCTATACACCTCTCTCTTTTCCTGAACCAGCTCAACAATATCCCTTGAAAACCAAGGTTCCCTATGCTTGTTCCCCTTGCCTTTAATCCTGACAGGAACATACAAACTCTGCACTCCCAAAATGTTGCCTTTGAAGGCTTTCCATTTACTGAGCACATCCTTGCCTGAAAATAACTTATCCCAATCCACCCTACCTAGATCCTTTCTCATTTCCACAAAATTGGCCTTTCTCCAATTTAGAACCTCCACTCGAGGACCAGACCTATCCTTATCCATAATTATCTTGTAACTAATGACATTATGGTCACTGGACCCAAAATGCTCACTGTCACATGCTCCTGTCACCTGACCTACCTGGTTCCCTAATAGGAGATCGTATTGCCATCTCTCTCGTTGGTATCTCTATATATTGATTTAGAAAACTTTCCTGAACACATTTGACAAATTCCAAGCCATCCAGGCCTTGCACAGTGTGGGAGTCCCAGTCACTATGTGGAAAGTTAAAATCCCCTACTATTACAACTTCCTGTTTCTTTCATCGGTCTGCTATCTCCCTACAGATTTGTTCCTCCAATTCTCTCTGACTATTGGGTCGTCTATTATACAACCCTATTAGCGTGCCACACCTCTCCTGTTCCTCAGCTCCACCCGTACGGCCTCTGTAGACGAGCCCTCCGGGCTGTCCTGTCTACGCACAGCTGTGATACTTACCCTGACCAGTAACGCCTTTCATCCCTCCCCCTCTATCACGTCTGAAACAACGGAAGCCCGGAACATTAACCTGCCAGTCCTGCCCCTCCTGCAACCAAGTCTCACTAATAGCAATAACATCGTAATCCCACGTGCCAATCCACGCAATAAGCTTATCCGCCTTACCTACAATACTCCTTGCATTGAAATAGATGCACCTGAGAACATTACTATCACGTACAAACCTTTGATTTCTGTCCATACCTGCAAACCTCGCACGATCATTTTCCTCCTCACTTCCTTCTCTAACACTCTGGTTCACCTCTCCCTGCAAATCTGGTTTAAACCCACCGGAGCAGCGCTAGCAAACGCACCCGCAAGTATTTTAGTCCGCTGTGGAACACCACTGGTCACCGACCTCCAGGCAGAATATGCTCCATCTACCACCACACTCTGTCCTCTATGGGCGAACAAATTCTGAATCCACACAGCCAATTTCCCCAAGATCCCATGTCTCCTGACTTTCTGAATGAGCCTTCCATGAGGAACATTATCAAAATACCTTAGTAAAATCCACGTACACCACATCCACTGCTCTACCTTCATCAATGTGCTTTGTCACATCCTCAAAGAATCCAATCAGACTTGTGAGGCACGACCTGCCCCTCACAAAGCCATGCTGACTGTCCCTAATTAGCCTATGCTTCTCCAAATGCCCACAATTCCTGTCTCTAAGAATCTTCTCCAGTAATTTGCCGGTCTGTAATTCCCAGGGTTATCCCTACTCCATTTTTTAAACAAAGGAACAACATTTGCGACCCTCCAATCATCTGGCACTACTCCTGTGGTCAGCAAGGACACAAAGATCATTGCCAAAGGCGGAGCAATCTCTTCCCTCACTTCCCGTAAAACCTTGGATATATCCCGTCTGGCCCCGGTGAATTATCTATCCTAATGTTTTTCAGAAGTTCCAATGCATCCACTTTCCTCACATCGACATGCCTGAGTGTATCAGCCTGCTGTACGCCATCCTCACAAACATCAAGGTCTCTCTCTCTCTGGTGAATACTGTCGGCCAGGGGACTGGGAAGACTTCACGATCCCTCAGAGAAAGACTAAGAAGGTCATAAGAAGGGAGAGAATTGATCTTGAGGGACAAGTTGTGTGTAATATCAAAATATGCAGTAATAGTTTCTATGGAGATATAAGTAGGAAGGTGGTGGCTCGGGTAAGTGTGGGGAACGAGGCCGCTGAATTGGTAACAGGAAACAAAGAAATGGCAGGTATGCAAAATCATTTTTGTCTTCACCATGCAGGACACCAAAAATATCCCCAAGGTAACAGATGGGCTAATGTCAAATGACGTGGAGGAAGCTGTAAAATCCCCAATCACAGGCGATAAGTATTAGAGAAACACATTAGGCAAAAGGTGGACAGATCCCCAGGACCTGAAGGGATTTAAAGGAAGTGGTTGCAGATGACCCAAGGCATGTTGGCAAACGGGATCCAACGTTAGCTGGTGACGGGAAGCAGAGGCAGTGGTGGACGGGTGTCTGTCTGACTGGAAGACTGTACCCAGTGGTGTACCACAGCAATGGGTGCTGGGACCTTAGTTGTCTGGAATATGTAAATATAAATGACTTGGTTAAGAATGTGGGTGGTGTGATTAGTAAGTTTGCAGACAGCGTAAAAATTGGTAGTTCCAGACCATGAAGAAGGTTGTCTAAGGATACAGGGGGACATCGATCAGCTGGAAAGTTGGGCGGAGAGCTGGCAGATGGAATTTAAACCAGACAAGTGTGAGGTAATGCACTTTGGGAGATCAAGTTCCGGTAGGACATATGGAGTAAATGGCAGGGACCTGAGAAGGGTTCGTAAGATAAGATTTCTTTATTACACACATACACATTGAAACACACAGTGAAATGCATCTTTTGTGTAGAGTATTCTGGGGGAAGCCCGCAAGTGTCGCCACGCTTCCGGCGCCAACATAGCATGCCCGCAACTTCCTAACCCGTACGTCTTTGGAATGTGGGAGGAAACCAGAGCACCTGGAGGAACCCACGCAGACACGGGGAGAACGTACGAACTCTTTACAGACAGCGGGCGGATTTGAACCCGGGTCACTAGCACTGTAAAGCATTACGCTAACTGCTACACTACCGTCCCTTTGGGGTGCAAGTCTATAGCTCGCTGAAAGTGGCAACACAAGTGGATAGGGTAGTGAAGAGGGCATTTGGTGTGCTTGCCTTCATAGGCCAAGGCATTGAATAGAAGAATAGGGACGTCATGTTGTCACTGCGCTAAACATTGGTGAGACTGCACTTGGAGTATTGTGTACAGTTCTCGTCCCCACACTACAGGGAGGGGTGGTAGCAATGGACAGAGTGCAGAAGAGATTCAACCGACTGTTGCCTGGAATGGAGGGCTGTGGGTAAAGGGAGAGATTGGACAGGCTGGGTTTGTTCTCACTGGAACGTAGCAATACAATGCACTTGTATTGGAAAGGAACAGAGGGGTACGGGCCTAATGTGGGCAAATGGGATTAGCATAGATGAGCATCATGTTGGGCACGGATGAGGTGGATTGGAAGGGTGCTGTACATTGGACCTATTCGTTGAAAATCTCAAAAGTTGCTAAATTCTGGGAGACCAGAAGATTGGAAAACAGCCAATGGGAATCCCTTGTTTGAAAAGGAAGACACACAGATGGGTAACTATAGGGCAATTGGTTTAATGTCTATTGTTGGAGTCAATAATCAAAGAGGAAATAAGTAATCATTAAGGAAAGCTGAATATAATCAATCCTACTCAATGTGGTATTATGAAAGGCAAATCATGTTTGACAAATTTGCTTAAGTTCTTTGAGGATGTGACAGGGAGAATTCATAGGGAGGTGTGGAGTTAATTGATAGGGGGGTGTGGAGCTAATTGATAGGGGGGTGTGGAGTATCTAGATTTCCAAAAGGCATTTGACAAGGTGCCACGTCAAGGTGCCTGCTGTATAAGAGTCCAAGGGATTGTCGGAAGTATGAAAACTGGATCTCACATGGAAAACACAGTTGGAATGGGCCCATTTCAGGCTGGAGTGAAGTTCCCCGTGAAGTTCAGAAGGATGTCAGTGTTCTAGTGCACAGATTACAAACAGTTAACAGGAAGGTCCGATGAGCATTGCGAAGGGGCTGGAGTTTAAGAACAGGGAGCATTTATTACTCTTGTACAGGGGGTTGGTGAGGCTACACCTGGAATACCAATCTCCCATATGGTCTAGCGGTTAGGATTCCTGGTTTTCACCCAGGCGGCCCGGGTTCGACTCCCGGTATGGGAATTGAAACTTTTACAGGCACTGTAGTGTAGTGCTTAGTGAAACGCTATTACAATGCCAGCGACACAGGTTCAATTCCGGCCGCTGTATGGAAGGAGTTTGTAATGGTGTGAAGGTGTTGTCTAAGGTGGACTCGGAAAATAAATTATGGGATGACCAGTGGCAGATGTTGGAACAGCTGGTCCATAACACTCAGCAGCAATTTATCCCAGTTCGGAAGAGGGATTCCGTGAGAAAGAGGCACAATTGTGGTCAACAAGGAGAATGTAAAATTGAAAGGTTTATTCAAAGTGGCAAGGGCTGGTAGAATAGAATACAATAGACTGGAACATTACAGCACAGTACAGGCCCTTCAGCCCACAATGTTGAGCCGACATTTTATGCTACTCAAAGATCTATCTAACCCTTCCCTCCCACATAGCCCTCCATTTCTCTATCATTCATGTGGCTATTTAAGAGTCTCTTCAATGTCCCTAATGTATCTGCCCCCACAACCTCTGCCGGCAGAGCGTTCGACACACCCACCACTCTCTGTAAAAAAAAACTTACACCTGACATCCCTCTTATGCCTTCCTCCAATCACCTTGAAAATTATGTCCCCTCCTGTTAGCCGTGGTCACCCTGGGAAAAAGTCTCTGACTGTCCACTCGATCTATACCTCCTATCATCTTGTACACCTCTATCAAGTCACCTCTCATCCTCCTGCTCTCCAAAGAGAAAAGCCCGAGCTCACTCAACCTATCCTCATAATACATGCTCTCCAATGCAGGCAGCATCCTGGTAAATTTCCTCTACAACCTCCCTAAAGCTTCCACATCCTTCCTATAAAGAGGCAACCAGAATTGAACAAGATACTCCAAGTGTGGTCTAACCAGAGTTCTATAGAGCTGCAACATTACCTCACAGCTCTTGAACTCAATACCCCGACTAATGAAAGCTAACACACCATATGCCTTCTGAACAACCCTATGGACATGCACAGCAACCTTGACAGATCTATGGACCTGGACCCCAAGGTCCCTCTGTTCCTCCACACTACTAAGAGTCCTGCCATTAACCCTGTATTCTGCCTTTAAATTCGATCTCCCGAACTGTATCATTTCACACTTTTCCGGGTTGAACTCCATCAGCCAGTTCTCAGCCCAGCTCTGCATCCTATCAATGTCCTGTTGTAACCTACAGCAACATTCTACACTATCCACAACACCACCAACCTTTGTATCATCATCAAACTTACTAACCCACCCTTCCACATCCTCATCCAAGTCATTTATGAATATCACAAAGAGCAGGGGTTCCAGAACAGATCCCTGTGGAATACCACTGATAATCAACCTCCCGGCACAATACGCTCAATCGACAACCACATTCTGTCTTCTATGGGCGAGCCAATTCTGAACCAACCCAGCCAAGTTCCCCTGGATCCCACGTCTCCTGACTTTCTGAATAAGCCTTCCATGACGAAACTTGTCAAACACCTTAGTAAAATTCATGTACACCACATCCACTGCTATACCTTCATCAATGTGCTATGTCACAACCTCAAAGAATCCAATCAGGCTCGTGAGGCATGACCTGCCCCTCACAAAGCCATGCTGACTGTCACTAATCAGCCTATGCTTCTCCAACTGTCCATATATCCTGTCTCTGAGAATCTTCTCCAGCAATTTTGCCACCACGGAAGTAAGACTCACTGGGCTGTAATTCCCAGGGATATCCCTACTCCTTTTCTTAAACAAAGCAACAACACTTACCACCCTCCAATCATCTGGCACTACTCCTGTGGCCACTGAGGATGCAAAGATCATCATGAAAGGCGCAGAAATCTCTTCTCTCGCTTCCCGTAAAAGCTTGGATATATCCCGTTTGGCCCCGTTGACCTATCTATCCTAACGTTTTTCAAAAGTTCCAGCACATCCTCTTTCCTCACGTCAACATGCCCGAGCGTATCAGCCTGTCGTACACCATCCTCACAAACGTCAAGGTCTCTCTCACTCTCCCTCTGGTGAATACTGTCGGCCAGGGGACTGGGAAGATTTTAGGATCCAGCAGAGCAAGACTGAGAAGGTCATAAGAAGGGAGAGAATTGATCTTGAGGGACAACCTGTGTGTAATATCAAAACGTACAGGAAGAGATTCTATGGAGATATAAGTAGGAAGGGTGTTGCTCGGGTAAGTGTGGGGAACGAGGCTGGTGAATTAGTAACAGGAAACAAAGAAATGGCATGTGTGCAAAATCATTTTTGTCTTCAAAGTGGGGGACACCAAAAATATCCCCAAGGTAACAGATGGGCTAATGTCAAATGACATGGAGGAAGCTGTAAAATCCCCAATCACAGGCGATAAGTATTAGAGAAACTCATGAGGCAAAAGGCAGACAGATCCCCAGGACCTGAAGGGGTTTAAACGAAGTGGTTGCAGATGACCCAAGGCATGTTAGCAAACGGGATCCAACGTTAGCTGGTGACGGGAAGCAGAGACAGTGGTGGACGGGTGTCTGTCTGACTGGAAAGCTGTAACCAGTGGTGTACCACAGCGATGGGTGCTGGGACCTTTGTTGTCTGGAATATGTATATATAAATGACTTGGTTAAGAATGTGGGTGGTGTGATTCGTAAGTTTGCAGACGGCGTAAAAATTGGTAGTTCTAGACCATGAAGAAAGCTGTCTAAGGATACAGGGGGACATCGATCAGCTGGAAAGTTGGGCGGAGAGGTGGCAGATGGAATTTAAACCAGACAAGTGTGAGGTAATGCACTTCTGGAGATCAAGTTCTGGTAGGACATATGGAGTAAATGGCAGGGAGCTTAGAAGGTTTCGTAAGATAAGACAAGATAAGATAAGATAATATTTCTTTATCCGTCACATGTACATCAAAACACCCAGTGAATTGCATCTTTTTGCGTAGAGTGTTCTGGGGGCAGCCCGCAAGTGTCGCCACGCTTCTGGTGCCAAGATAGCATGCCCACAACTTCCTAAACTGTACGTCTTTGGAATGTGGGAGGAAACCGGAGCACCCGGAGAAAACCCTCGCAGACACAGGGAGAATGTACAAACTCCTCACAGACAGCAGCCGGATTTGAACCCAGGTCACTAGCAATGTAAAGCATTACGCTAACCACTACACTACCGTGCCTTTGGGGTGCAAGTCTATTGCTCCCTGAAAGTGGCAACACAAGTGGATAGGGTAGTGAAGAGGGCATTTAGTGTGCTTGCCTTCATAGGCAAAGGCATTGAGTAGAAGAATTGGGACGTCATGTTGTCGCTGTGCAAAATATTGGTTAGACTGCACTTGCAGTATTGTGTACAGTTCTGGTCCCCACACTACAGGAAGGGGTGGTAGCAAAGGACAGAGTGCGGAAGAGATTCACCCAAGTGTTGCCTGGAATGGAGGGCTGTAGGTATCGGGAGAGATTGGACAGGCTGGGTTTGTTCTCACTGGAATGTAGGAGGCTTGAGGGGTGACCTTACAGAGGTTTATAACATAGTGATGGGCACAGATAGGATAAATAGTAAGAATCTTTTTCTGCTGGGCGTAGGAGTCTGGAAGTGGAGGGCACAGGTTTAAGGCGAGAGGGGAGAAGTTTAAAGGTGCTACGTCAATGTGCCTGCCGCATAAGAGTCCAAGGGATTGTCGGAAGTATGAAAACTGAATGTCACATGGAAAACACAGTTGGAATGGGCCCTTTCAGGCTGGAGTGAAGTTCCCCGTGAAGTTCAGAGGGATCTCAGTGTTCTAGTGCACACATCACAGACAGTTAACAGGCAGGTCCGATGAGCATTGTGAAGGGGCTGGAGTTTAAGAACGGGGAGGTTTTATTACACTTGTACAGGGGGTTGGTGAGTCTACTCCTGGAATACCAATCTCCCATATGGTCTAGCGGTTAGGATTCCTGGTTTTCACCCAGGCGGCCCGGGTTCGACTCCCGGTATGGGAATTGAAACTTTTACAGGCACTGTCGTGTAGTGCTTAGTGAAACGCTATTACAATGCCAGCGACACAGGGTCAATTCCGGCCGCTGTCTGGCAGGAGTTTGTCATGGTGTGAAGGTGTTGTCTAAGGTGGACTCGGAAAATAAATTATGGGATGACCAGTGGCAGATGTTGGAACAGCTAGTCCATAACACTCAGCAGCAATTTATCCCAGTTAGGAAGAGGGATTCCGTGAGAAAGAGGTACAATTGTGGTCAACAAGGAAAATGTTAAATTGAGAGGTTTATTCAAAGTGGCAAGGGCTGGTAGAATAGAATACAATAGACTCGAACATTACAGCAGAGTGCAGGCCCTTCGGCCCACAATGTTGTGCCGACATTTTATCCTGCTCACTCTAACCCTTCCCTCCCACATAGTCGCCAATTTCTCTGATATTCATCTGTCTATAGACCATAGAACAATACAGCACAATACAGGCCCTTTGGCCCACCACGTTGTGCTGACCCATAAACCACACCGAAGACTATCTAACCCCTTCCTCCCACATATCCCTCTATTTTAAATTCCTCCATATGCTTATCTAACAATCTCTTGAACTTGACCAACGTATCAGCCTCCACCACCACCCCAGGCAGCGCATCCCATGCACCAACCACTCTCTGGGTGAAAAACCTCCCTCTGACATCTCCCTTGAACTTCCCACCCATTACCTTAAAGCCATGTCCTCTTGTATTGAGCACTGGTGCCCGGGCAAGAGGCGCTGGCTGTGCACTCTATCTATTCCTCTTAATATTTTGTATACCTCTATCATATCTCCCCTCATCCTCCTTCTCTCCAATGAGTAAAGCCCTAGCTCCTTTAGTCTCTCCTCATAATCCATACTCTCCAATCCAGGCAGCATCCTAGTAAATCTCCTCTGCATCCTTTCCAACGACTCCACATCCTTCCTATAATGAGGAGACCAGAACTGGACACAGTACTCCAAGTGTGGTCTAAACAGTCTTGTAAAGCTGCATCATTACTTCACGGCTCTTAAACTCGATCCCATGATGAATGAAAGCTAACACCCCATATGCTTTCTTAACTACCCTATCCACCTGTGTGGCAACTTGCAGTGATCTGTGGATATGAACCCCCAGATCCCTCTGCTCCTCTACACTGCCGAAAATCCTGCCATTTACCTTGTACTCCGCCTTGGAGTTTGTCCTTCCAAAGTGTACCACCTCACACTTCTCCAGTTTGAACTCCATCTGCCACTTCTCAGCCCAGCTCTGCATCCTATCAATATCCCTCTGCAAGCTTCGACAGCCCTCCACACTATCCACAACACCACCTATCTTTGATTCATCTGTAAACTTGCTAACCCAGCCTTCCACCCACTCATCTCAGTCATTAATAAATATCACAAACAGTAGAGGCCCCAGAACCGCTCCCTGCGGGACACCACTAGTCACAGCCCTCCAATCTGAATGCACTCCCTCCACCACAACCCTCTGCTTTCTACAGGCAAGCCAATTCTGAATCCACACGGCCAAGCATCTCTGGATCCCTTGCCCGTGACCTTCTGAAGAAGCCTACCATGTGGAACCTTGTTCAACGCCTTACTAAAATCCATGTAGACCACATCCACTGCACTACCCTCATCAATCTTCCTGGTCACCTCCTCAAAGAACCCTGTCAGGCTTGTGAGGCAAGATCTTCCCTTCACAAAGCCATGCTGGCAGTCCCTAATCAGTCCATGATTCTCTAAATGCTCATAGATCCTATCTCTTAGAATCCTATCTAAGAGCTTACCCACCACAGACGTAAGGCTCACCGGTCTGTAATTCCCTGGACGATCCCTACTACCTTTTTTGAATGAGGGGACAACATTTGCCACCCTCCAATCCTCTGGTACCATCCCCGTGGACAATGAGGACTCAAATATCCTCGCCAATGTTTCAGCAATCTCCTCCCTCGCCTCACCAAGCAGCCCGGGGAATATTCCGTCAGGCCCCGGGGACTTATCTGTCCTAATATTTTCTAACAGTCCAACACATCCTCTCTCATGATATCTACATGCTCTAGAACATTACCCTCACCAACACTGTCCTCAGCATCATCAAGACCCCTCTCCTTGGTGAATACTGAAGAGAAGTATTCATTGAGAACCTCACCCACTTCCACAGCTTCCAGGCACATCTTCCCACCTTTGTCTCTAATCGGACCTACCTTTACTCTCATCATCCTTCTGCTCTTCACGTACGAGGAAAACGCCTTGGGATTCTCCTTAACCCTACTCGCCAAAGCCTTTTCATGTCCCCTTCTTGCTCTCCTCAGCCCCTTCTTAAGCTCCTTCCTTGCTATATATTCCTCACGAGACCTATCTGATCCTTGCTGCCTACACCTTATGTATGCTGCCTTCTTCTTCCTAACTAGTTGTTCCACCTCTCTTGTCATCAATGGTTCCTTCACCATGCCATTCCTTCTCTGTCTCACTGGGACAAATTTATCCCTGACATCCTGCAAGAGATCCCTGAACATCGACCACATCTTCATAGTACATTTCCCTTCAAAAATGTCATCCCAATTTATACTCTCAAGTTCTCGCCTTATAGCCTCATAATTCGCCTTTCCCCAATTCAATATCTTCCCGTCAACTTCGCTCCTGCCCCTGTCCATGACAATGCTGAAGGTTATGGAGCAGTGGTCACTGTCCCCCAGATTCTCACCCACCGATAGATCTGTCACCTTACCCGGTTCATACTTAAAAACTAGATCTAATATGGCATTCCCTCTACTTGGCCTGTCAACATACTGTGACAGCAATCCGTCCTGGACACACTTAACAAACTCTGCCCCGTCTAAACCTTTGGCACTAAGCAGGTGCCAATCAATATTTGGGAAGTTGAAGTCTCCCACAATAATAACCCTGTTATTTTGGCATCTTTCCAAAATCTGCCTCCCAATCTGCTCCTCAGTATCCCTACTGCTACCAGGGGGCCTATAGAATACTCCCAGTAGAGTAACTGCTCCTTCCTTGTTCCTAACTTCCACCCATATTGACTCTAGAGAGAATCCTTCTACATTATTCACCCTTTCTGCAGCTGTAATAGTGTCCCGGACCAGTATCACCACCCCTCCTCCTCTTCTCCCCTCCTCCCTATCCCTTTTAAAACACTGAAAACCAGGAATATTCAATATCCATTCCTGCCCGATGTCAGCCCTGTCTGTGTAATAGCCACAATATCATAGTCCCATGTACTTATCCAAGCTTCAGTTCATCTCCCTTATTCCTGATGCTTCTTGCATTCAAGTGAATGCACTTTAGCCCATCCACCTTACTACTGTTATAGCCTGTACTCTGCTTCTCCTTCCTTAAACCATCTCTACCTGTCAGATCTGACTCTTCCCCATCCCCTTCTTCCTCTGACCTACTCCTCCGGTTCCCTTACCCCTCGCAATCTGGTTTAAACCCTCCTGAGCCACCCCAGCAAACCTGGCCGCAAGGATATTGGCCCCCCTCAGGTTCAGGTGTAACCCGTCCTCTCTGTACAGGTCCCACATTCCCCAGAAGAGATCCCAATGATCCAAAAATCTAAAACCCTTCCTCCTGCAACAATTTCTCAGCCACGCATTTATTTGCCATCTCCTCCTATTCCTACCTTCACTATCGTGTGGCACTGGCAGCAATCCCGAGATCGCTACCATCGAGGTCCTGTCTTTCAGCCTTCTGCCTAGCTCCCTAAACTCACTTTTCAGGACCTCATCCCTCTTCCCACCTATGTCGTTGGTACCAACATGAACCACAAATTCTGGCTGTTCTCCCTCCCGCTCTCGAATCCCGTGGGCCCGATCAGTGACATCCCGGACCCTGACACCTGGGAGGCAACAAACCATCTGGGATTCATGGTCACTGCCACACAACCTCCTATCTGTTTCCCTGACTACCGAGTCCCCTATCACTACTGCCTTCCTCTTCTCCTCCCTTCCCTTCTGAGCAGCAGGACCTGTCCCAGTGCCACAGACCTGGCTACTGCTGCTCGGCCCCGGCAGGTCATCTCCCTCAACAGCCTCCAAAGCGGAAACCTGCTACTGAGGGGAACAGCCTCCGGGGTCCTCTGCTCTATCTGCCTGTTTGTTTTCTTTTCCCTTCTCCCTCCCCTGACAGTCACCCTTCGATCTACTTCCTGGACTCCAGAATTACCTGCTGTAAGGGGGTGTGACTGTCTCCTGATGTACAGTGCCTACATAAATCTCTCCCTCTCTGATGCTCCGCAGTGTTTGAGGCTGTGACTCCAGCTCATGAATTTTGACCTGAAGTTCCTCCAGCCTCAAGCACTTACTGCAGACGTGGCCATCGTGGACCACATATCAAATATCAAAACAAACAGTCAGAGTTTCTATGGAGATATAAGTACGAAGGATGTTGCTCGGCTAAGTCTGGGGAACATGGCCGGTGAATTAGTAACAGGAAACAAAGAAATGGCAGGTATGCAAAATCATTTTTGTCTTCACCGTGGGGGACACCAAAAATATCCCCAAGTTAACAGATGGGCTAATGTCAAATGACATGGAGGAAGCTGTAGAAACCCCAATCACAGGCGATAAGTATTAGAGAAACTCATGAGGCAAAAGGCGGACAGATCCCCAGGACCTGAAGGGGTTTAAAGGAAGTAGTTGCAGATGACCCAAGGCATGTTGGCAAAAGGGATCCAACGTTAGCTGGTGACGGGAAGCAGAGGCAGTGGTGGACGGGTGTCTGTCTGACTGGAAAACTGTAACCAGTGGTGTACCACAGCGATGGGTGCTGGGACCTTTGTTGTCTGGAATATGTATATATAAATGACTTGGTTAAGAATGTGGGTGGTGAGATTCGTAAGTTTGCAGATGGCGTAAAAATTGGTAGTTCTAGTCTGTGAAGAAGGTTGTCTAAGGATACAGGGGGACATCGATCAGCTGGAAAGTTGGGCGGAGAGGTGGCAGATGGAATTTAAACCAGACAAGTGTGAGGTAATGCACTTTGGGAGATCAAGTTCTGGTAGGACATATGGAGTAAATGGAAGGGAGCTTAGAAGGATTCATAAGATACGATAAGATAAGATTTCTTTATTAGTCACACGTACATCGAAACACACAGTGAAATGCATCTTTTGCATAGAGTGTCCTGGGGGCAGCCCGCAAGTGTCGCCACGCTTCCGGCGCCAACATAGCACGCCCACAACTTCCTAAACCGTACGTCTTTGGAATGTGGGAGGAAACCGGAGCACCCGGAGGAAACCCATGCAGAGACGGGGAGAATGTACAAAGTCCTTACAGACAGCAGCCAAATTTGAACCTCAGTCACTAGCACTGAAAAGCATTACGCTAACAGCTACGCTACCGTGCCTTTGGGGTACAAGTCTATAGCTTGCTGAAAGTGGCAACACAAGTCGATAGGGTAGTGAAGAGGGCATTTGCTGTGTTTGCCTTCATAGGCCAAAGCATTGAGGCTGGAGTTTAAGAACAGAGAGGTTTTATTGCACTTATACAGGGGGTTGGTGAGGCTACACCTGGAATACCAATCTCCCATATGGTCTAGCGGTTAGGATTCCTGGTTTTCACCCAGGCGGCCCGGGTTCGACTCCCGGTATGGGAATTGAAACTTTTACAGAGGGTGGTGGGTGGGTTTTACAGCCACAGTATTCAACTTCCCTAAATGATTACTTAGTGAAACGCTATTGCAATGCCAGCTACACAGGTTCAATACCGGCCGCTGTCTGGAAGGAGTTTGTAATGGTGTGAAGGTGTTGTCTAAGGTGGACTGGGAAAATAAATTATGGGATGACCAGTGGCAGATATTAGAACAGCTGGTCCATAACACTCAGCAGCAATTTATCCCAGTTCGGAAGAGGGATTCCGTGAGAAAGAGGCACAATTGTGGTCAACAAGGAGAATGTTAAATTGAAAGGTTTATTCAAAGTGGCAAGGGCTGGTGGTGGAATAGAATACAATAGAGTAGAACATTACAGCACACTACAGGCCTGTGTGTAATATCAAAACATACAGTAAGAGTTTCTATGGAGATATAAGTAGGAAGGCGGTGGCTCGGGTAAGTGTGGGGAACGAGGCCGGTGAATTAGTAACAGGAAACAAAGAAATGGCAGGTATGCAAAATCATTTCTGTCTTCACCGTGGGAGGAAACCAGAGCACCCGGAGGAAACACACGCATTACGGGGAGAACGTACAAACTCCTTACAGACAGCGGCTGGATTTGAACCCGGGTCACTAGCACTGTAAAGCATTACGCTAACCACTACACTACCGTTCCTTTGGGGTGCAAGTCTATAGCCCGCTGAAAGTGGCAACACAAGTGGATAGGGTAGTGAAGAGGGCATTTGGTGTGCTTGCTCTTACTGTTTGTTTTGATATGACACACAGGTTGTCCCTCAAGATCAATTCTCTTCCTTCTTATGACCTTCTTAGTCTTTCTTTGCTGGATCCTAAAATCTTCCCAGTCACCTGGCCGAAAGCATTCACCAGAGAGAGAGAGAGACCTTGACATTTGTGAGGATGGAGTACGACAGGCTGATACGCTCGGGCATGTCGACGTGAGGAAAGAAGATGTGCTGGAACTTTTGAAAAACATTAGGATGCATAAGTCACCGGGGCCGGACGGGAGATATCCAAGGTTATACCAGAAGTGAGGGAAGAGATTGCTGAGCCTTTGGCGATGATCTTTGTATCCTTGCTGGCCACAGGAATAGTGCTAGATAATTGGAGGGTGGTAAATGTTGTTCCTTTGTTTAAGAAAGGGAGTAGGGATAAACCTGGGAATTACAGCCCAGTGAGTCTTACTTCAGTGGTGGGCAAATTACTGGAGAAGATTCTTAGAGACAGGATTTGTGGGCATTTAGCGAAGCATAGGCTGATTAGGGACAGTCAGCATGGCTTTGTGAGGGGCAGGTCGTGCCTCACGAGCCTGATTGAATTATTTGAGGATGTGACAAAGCACATTGATGAAGGTAGAGCAGTGGATGTGGTGTACATGGACTTTAGTAAGGTGTTTGACAGGTTTCCTCATGGAAGGCTCATTCAGAAAGTCCGGAGACATGGGATCCAGGGGAACTTGGCTGTGTTGATTCAGAATTGGCTCGCCCATAGACGACAGAGGGTGGTGGTAGATGGAGTGTATTCTGTCTGGAGGTCGGTGACCAGTGGTGTTCCACAGGGATCTGTTTTGTGACCCCCTGCTCTTTGTGGTATTTATAAATGACTTGGATGAGGATGTGGAAGGTTGGGTTAGTAAGTTTCGGGAGATTGAATTTGAAGGCAGAATACAGGGTTAATGGCAGGAATCTTAGCAGTGTGGAGGAACAGAGGGGTCTTGGGGTCCAGGTCCATAGATCTGTCAAGGTTGCCACGCATGTCCATAGGGTCGTTAAGAAGGCGTATGGTGTGTTAGCTTTCATTAGTCGGGGTATTGAGTTCAAGAGCTCTGAGGTAATGTGGCAGCTCTATAGAACTCTGGTTAGACCATACTTGGAAAATTGTGTTCAATTCTGGTTGCCTCTTTACAGGAAGGATGAGGAAGCTTTAGAGAGGGTGCACAGGAGATTTACCAGGATGCTTCCTGGATTGGCGATCATGTCTTATGAGGATAGGTTGAATGAGCTCGGGCTTTTCTCTTTGGAGAGACGGAGGATGAGAGGTGACTTGATAGAGGTGTACAAGATGATAAGAGGTTTAGATCGAGTGGACAGTCAGAGACTTTTTCCCAGGGTGACCATGGCTAACACGAAGGGACATAATTTTAAGGTGATTGGAGGAAGGTATAAGGAGGATGTCAGGGGTAAGTTTTTTTTTACACAGAGAGTCGTGGGTGTGTGGAACGCTCTGCCGGCAGAGGTTGTGGGGGCAGATACATTAGGGACATTGAAGAGACTCTTAGATAGGCACATGAATGATAGAGAAATGGAGGGCTATGTGGGAGGGAAGGGTTAGATAGATCTTCGAGCAGGATAAAAAGTGGGCACAACTTTGTGGGCCGAAGGGCCTGTTCTGAGCTGTAATGTTCTATTCTATTATACCACCAGCCCTTGCCACTTTGAATAAACCTTTCAATTTAACATTCTCCTTGTTGACCACAATTGTGCCTCTTTCTCACGGAATCCCTCTTCCTAACTGGGATAAATTGCTGCTGAGTGTTATGGATCAGCTGTTCCAACATCTGCCACTGCTCATCCCATAATTTATTTACCGAGTCCACCTGAGACAACACCTTCACACCATTACAAACTCCTTCCACACAGCGGCTGGAATTGAATCTGTGTCGCTGGCATTGTAATAGCGTTTCATTAACCACTACACTACAGTGCCTGTAAAAGTTTCAATTCCCATACCGGGAGTCGAGCCCAGGCCGCCTGGGTGAAAACCAGGAATCCTAACCGCTAGACCATATGGGAGATTGGTATTCCAGGTGTAGCCTCACCAACCCCCTGTACAAGTGTAATAAATCCTCCCTGTTCTTAAAATCCAGCCCCTTCGCAATGCTCATCGGACCTGCCTGTTAACTGTTTGTGATCTGTGCACTAGAACACCGAGATCCCTCTGAACTTCACGGGGAACTTCACTCCAGCCTGAAATGGGCCCATTCCAACTGTGTTTTCCATGTGAAATCAAGTTTTGATACTTCCGACAATCCCTTGGACTCTTATGCAGCAGGGACCTTGATGTGCAACTTGTCAAATGCCTTTTGGAAATCGACATACTCTACACCCACCTATCAATTAACTCCACACCTCCCTATCAATTCTCCCTGTCACATCCTCAAAGAATTTAAGCTAACTTGTCAAACATGATTTGCCTTTCATAAAACCACTGAGTAGTTTGATTATATTCAGCTATCCTAAATGATTACTTATTTCCTCTTTGATTATTGACTCCAACAATAGATGTTAAACCAGTTACCCAATAGTTACCCATCTGTCTATCCTCCTTTTCGAACAAGGGAATCCCACTGGCTTTTTTGCAGTCTTCTGGTCTGCCAGAATTTAGAGACTCTTGAGAAATTTCAACCAATAGGTCCAATGTACAGCACCCTTCCAATCCACCTCATCTGTGCCCAACGTGATGCTCATCTATGCTAATCCTGTTTGCCTACATTAGGCCCGTAGCCCTCTGCTCCTTTCCAATACAATTACGTGTCCAAATGCCTTCCAAATGGTATAACTGTACCCACCTTACTAACCGGCCACTGTTAACTGATACACTTTGGGAGACCAAATTTGAAGGCAGAATACAAGGTTAATGTCAGGACTCTTTTAGCAGTGTGGAGGAACAGAGGGATCTTGGGGTCCAGGTCTATAGATGCTTCAAGGTTGCTCCGCAGGTCGATACGGTTATTAAGAAGGCATATGGTGTGTTAGCTTTCATTAGTCGGGGTATTGAGTTCATGAGCTGTGAGGTAATGTTGCAGCTCTATAAAACTCTGTTTAGACCACACTTGGAGTACTGTGTCCAGTTCTGGTCTCCTCATTATAGGAAGGATGTGGAGGCGTTGGAAAGGGTGCAGAGGAGATTTACCAGGATGCTGCCTGGATTAGAGAGTATGCACTATGATGAGAGACTAAAAGAGCTAGGGCTTTACTCATTGGAGAGGAGGAGGATGAGGGGAGACATGATAGAGGTATACAAACTATTAAGAGGAATAAATAAAGTGCACAGAGAGCGCATCTTTCCTGGGCACCAATGCTCAATACAAGAGGACATGGCTTTAAGGTAAAGAGTGGGAAGTTCAAGGGAGATGTCAGAGGGAGGTTTTTCACCCAGAGAGTGGTTGGTGCATGGAATGCGCTGCCTGGGGGGGTGGTGGAGGCTGATACGTTGGTCAAGTTCAAGAGATTGTTAGATTACCATATGGAGGAATCTAAGATAGGGATATGTGGGAGGAAGGGGTTAGATAGTCTTAGGTGTGGTTTAAGGGTCACCACAACATGGTGGGCCGAAGGGCCTGTATTGTGCTGTATTGTTCTATTGTCTATAGACACATGAATGACAGAGAAATGGGAGACCATGTGGGAGGGAAGGGTTAGATAAAGCAGGATAAAATGTCGGCACAACATTGTGGGCCGAAGTGCCTGCACTCTGCTGTAATGTTCTAGTCTATTGTATTCTATTCTACCACCAGCCCTTGCCACTTTGAATAAACCTTTCAATTTAACATTCTCCTTGTTGACCACAATTGTGCCTCTTTCTCACAGAATCCCTCTTCTTAACTGGGATAAATTGCTGCTGAGTGTTGTAGACCTGCTGTTCCAACATCTGCCACTGGTCATCCCATAATTTATTTTCCCAGTCCACCTTAGACAACACCTTCACACCATTACAAACTCCTTCCACACAGCGGCCGGAATTGAACCTGCGTCGCTGGCATAGTAATAGCGTTTCACTAACGACTACACTACAGTGCCTGTAAAAGTTTCAATTCCCATACCGGGAGTCGAACCCGGGCCGCCTGGGTGAAAACCAGGAATCCTAACCTCTAGACCATATGGGAGATTGGTATTCCAGGTGTAGCCTCACCAACCCGTTGTAAAACTGTAATAAATCCTCCCTGTTCTTAAACTCCAGCCCCTTCGCAATGCTCATCGGACCTGCCTGTTAACTGTTTGTGATCTGTGCACTAGAACACCGAGATCCCTCTGAACCTCACGGGGAACTTCACTCCAGCCTGAAATGGGCCCATTCCAACTGTGTTTTCCATGTGAAATCAAGTTTTCATACTTCCGACAATCCCTTGGACTCTTATGCAGCAGGCACCTTCACGTGGCACCTTGTCAAATGCCTTTTGGAAATCTAGATACTCTACACCACCCTATCAATTAACTCCACACCTCCCGATCAATTCTCCCTGTCACATCCTCAAAGAATTTAAGCAAATTTGTCAAACATGATTTGCCTTTCATAAAACCACTGAGTAGCTTGATTATATTCAGCTTTCCTAAATGATTCCTTATTTCATCTTTGATTATTGACTCCCAGAATAGATGTTAAACCAATTGCCCTGTAGTTACCCATCCGTCTGTCTTCCTTTTCGAACAAGTGAATCCCATTGGCTGTTTTCCAGTCTTCTGGTCTCCCAGAATTTAGCGACTTCTGAGAAATTTCAAGCAATAGGTCCAATGTACAGCACCCTTCCAATCCACCTCATCCATACTTAACATGATGCGCATTTCCCAATCTGAGGCCCATATCCCTCTGTTCCTTTCCAATACAAGTGCGTGTCCAAATGTCTTCGAAATGATGTACCTGTACCCGCCTCACTACCTCTTCTGGCAGCTCGTTCCACACACCCAGCACCCTCTGTGGAACACTTACCCCTCAGATCTCCTTTAAAGTTCTCCCCTCTCACCTTAAACCTGTGCCCTCCTCTTCTCGACTCCTACGCCCAGAGGATAAAGATCCTTACTATTTATCCTATCTGTGCCCATCACTATGTTATAAACCTCTGTAAGGTCACCCCTCAGCCTCCTACGTTCCAGTGAGAACAAACCCAGCCTGTCCAATCTCTCCCAATACCCACAGCCCTCCATTCCAGGCAACACTCAGGTGAATCTCTTCTGCACTCTATCCATTGCTCCCACCCCTTCCTGTAGTGTGGGGACCAGAACTGTACACAATACTCCAAGTGCAGTCTAACCAATGTTTTGCACAGTGACCACATGACGTCCCAATTCTTCTACTCAATGCCTTGGCCTATGAAGGCAAGCACACCAAATGCCCTCTTCACTACCCTATCCACTTGTGTTGCACTTTCAGCGAGCTATAGACTTGCACCCCAAAGGCACAATAGTGTTGCGGTTAGCGTAATGTTTTAG